>NC_056746.1:1362434355-1362669355 GCF_019279795.1 Protopterus annectens
ATTCTGTGTGATATTCAAACGTAAATTCCAAAAAACAAGTGGTAGTGTGTAGGTAATCAATAAATTCCTTCACTTCGTCCACATTACCATTCCACACTAAAAAAATGTTGTCCAAAAATCTAAAATAGGAGACGACATGTTGCCAAAAATTTGATTTAAATACGAATTCCAACTCCCAAAACAACATTATGATATTAGCATAGGTGGGGGCACAGGAGGATCCCATTGCCACTCCACCTATCTGATGGTAAATGTCGCCTTGGAAGAAGAGAGAGTTGTTTTTCAAAACCAACTCCATATTTTCAAGCAAAAGTCAGAAATCGTTTGAATTTAAACTTTTAAATTCTGTCAACATATGCTCAAACCATGATAAACCCACTTCGTGAGGTATAACTGAAAAAAGGTCCCTCACGTCTATAGTGACAAATATATATTTCTCGTCATACACTACTGTATTAAATTTTCTTAAAAAATCCCAAGAATCAATAAGTATGTGTTGGTAGCCCAGATGGAAGTTTTTTAGCTTTGTATCTATAAAAATAGCTAAGGATTGCGTTTTGGAGAATTGTGATGTTACAATAGGCCTTAAAGGGGGGTTCTGGACATCTTTGTGTATCTTAGGGATGCCGAATATTTCTGGAATTACAGGTTTGGGTACTCTAAGATAATTGTATAGATCCACGTCTATGAGCCCCTGCAATAAGTTATCCTCTAACCATATATTAACCATATATCTATCTTTTTATAACTAATATTCATTTCATTCCTTGAGGATATTCTATATCTGTTACCAGTATGTAATATATCCAGCATCCTACCTGTGTAGTCCCAGTTGTCCATCAGGACCACCCCACCACCTTTATCAGGCTTCATAATCCTTATTTTTTCATTTGTCTGTAGCATCTTTAATATAGATATTTCTTCTTGTGTCAAATTATAATATTCTACTACACTATCATCCTTTCCAAAACCTTCCCTAATCATATATGAGACATAAGTCTCAAAATTAGAAATATCATGCTGTAAGGGGGGATTGAATGTGCTTTTCCTCTTCAGCACATTAGTCGCATTATGATCAACATTATTAAATGTTGTTTTAAGATGTAACTTCCTGGCAAAAAGTTTCACATCCAATAACATTTTTTCAATTCCTGTTTTTTTATAGGAATAAATGTAAACCCTTTTGAAAAGAGGCTAAAAAAAGGAGGTGTTACTTTCAGGTCTGTAAAATTATAAATATAAAAATTATTTTCCTCTCTAACGTCACATCTTACAATATTACAATTTTCTTCGTGGATGAAAGTCGTCTCATTTCCTATATCTACTTCATCCTGTAAACCACATATTTTTTCATTGCCCCTTACTAAATTCATAAGTTCAAAACTAGAATGAATCTCATTCTGGGCCTCCATTACCGATGATTATTCATCCCCCTCCTCTGTGGGTATGTGTTCCCTGCTGCCTCCGCATAAGAGAAAGGGTGGTGTTGTTTCCGTACCCTCTCTGACCTTCTCACCCCCTCCGTGTGTTCCCCTAAAGGGTGGTACTGGTCAGCTCCACTTTCTTCAAGTGAATCCCTAGAA
The DNA here is from genome assembly GCF_019279795.1 of Protopterus annectens. Classification (NCBI taxonomy): domain Eukaryota; kingdom Metazoa; phylum Chordata; order Ceratodontiformes; family Protopteridae; genus Protopterus; species Protopterus annectens. Next base: position 1,362,435,939 of record NC_056746.1, read on the forward strand.
ACATAATGGGAATCTACATGCTCCTGTTCATTTTCCTGCATCTGTGTCCCATGTGCATAGTATGTTTCCAGGTCAAATCTTACACCGGAAGCAGCTTTTCCAAAATGTATGTTATTTTTATATGATTTGCTCTTAAATTGTTTATTAGGATCAACATATGCTTTACCTTCTTTATAATCGTATAAGTCACGTTCTATCTTTCCTAATTTCCTTTTGTAGTTCTTGGCCATACTCAAATCTACATCATGTAACACCCTAAAATAAACATCTTTATATTCATGTACAGTGAACATCAAATCTTTAGTAATTTCCACATGCAACACATCAATCTGTTTTTTGATAGATATATGGTTAGAGGATAACTTATTGCAGGGACTCATAGACGTGGATCTATACAATTATCTTAGAGTACCCAAACCTGTAATTCCAGAAATATTCGGCATCCCTAAGATACACAAAGATGTCCAGAACCCCCCTTTAAGGCCTATTGTAACATCACAATTCTCCAAAACGCAACCCTTAGCTATTTTTATAGATACAAAGCTAAAAAACTTCCATCTGGGCTACCAACACATACTTTTTGATTCTTGGGATTTTTTAAGAAAATTTAATAAAGTAGTGTATGACGAGAAATATATATTTGTCACTATAGTGGGTTTATCATGGTTTGAGCATATGTTGACAGAATTTAAAAGTTTAAATTCAAACGATTTCCGACTTTTGCTTGAAAATATAAAGTTGGTTTTGAAAAACAACTACCTCTTCTTCCAAGGCGACATTTACCATAAGATAGGTGGAGTGGCAATGGGATCCTCCTGTGCCCCCACCTATGCTAATATCATAATGTTGTTTTGGGAGTTGGAATTCGTATTTAAATCAAATTTTTGGCAACATGTCGTCTCCTATTTTAGATTTTTGGACGACATTTTTTTAGTGTGGAATGGTAATGTGGATGAAGTGAAGGAATTTATTGATTACCTACACACTACCACTTGTTTTTTGGAATTCACGTTTGAATATCACACAGAATATGTGAATTACCGTGATGTAACCATAATAAAAAAAGTTAAAAAACAAATACGAATCAAAGATTTTTAGAAAAAAGTGTTTTTCTAATTCCTATGTCTATTTTGAAAGTGACCACCCCTTGTACTTAAGGAGGAATATTGTCAAAGGACAAATGATTAGGGCATCAAGGATGACCAGTGATAATGACATATGTTATGCTGAATTGGATTTCATACAACAGTTATTCAAGGTGAGGGGTTATCCATCCAGATTAATTAAGAACGCGAAACGTGAGGTTTTAAAGAAAAGGAATACCCACTACTACCCACTTTTAACCTCCAACTTACAAGAAGAGTGTATACCCACCACTAATCCTACGGTTACACACAATAATACCAAATGTATTAGTGAATTGCCTCGTTTAATGTTAACATATTTTAAAGGTATACATTGGATACAGCGAGGAATTAATGAGGCTTGGAAAATGTTTTCCAATATTAGCACTGATTGTACAGCTTTTCAAGAACCTTTAAGATTTGGATTCAGGAAAAACACCAACTTTAAGGAATTATTTGAGAGAAAGAAGGCTCCAAATATAGGAGGAACACAACAGAAGGTTGGGATACACAAGTGTAGGAGATGTGGTCAATGTACATTTATATTGGGTAGTAAGACCCTTTGGTTGAAGAAATTAGATTTAAGGTTGAAAAGCAGAGGTTACCACACATGTCAAACCAAAGGGGTGGTTTATTTAGCACTTTGTTTAACCTGTGACAAATATTATGTAGGTAAGACCGAACGTAAATTAAAGCAACGTATTTATGAACATACAAGAGACATAAATAAACGAAACGAGAACAATGCATTATACAGGCACTGTATGTCTTGTGCCAATACTAACATTAAGTTTTGGGTTTTGAAGGAGGTCAAGAAGGGTGACAGAGGGGGTGACTGGGAATCCCTGCTAGAATTTAAAGAGTTGATTTGGCAACTCAGGCTGGACGCATGTGGTCCAAGTGGATTAAACGATCACCTTTCTATTAAACCGCCTTAAAATTGTTGGCCAATAACCCAAAATTAGTATAATGTAATCAATTTAATGTGTTATATGTGGTTTATTTACTATACTATATTACCTTTTAGGTATATATGTGTTTTATATTTATGTATTTAAATATATATATATATATATATATATATATATATATGTATATATATTCACGTGTATACACATTTACATTCATTGGACTATACCATTATTAGTACGGTGGTTCTTGATACGTTAATAGGTTTTACTACCACTCCCCATTATTACTATGTACACAATATACATTAGCTATAGTAATTGTAGTATAGCTTCTTTATTGATTTTCATGAATCATGTTATATGTTTTAGTGCATGTATGTTTATTATAACACTATATTACTATCACCTTCCTACATACCAGTGTTTTTATAGGCAACTGTAGTAATGAGTGGTTATACAACTTTTTAGGATACACCTGCACACATCATTTGTTAAGATAACAATAAAAGTTTTTAAAGTTTTTTAAAGTTTCATTGAAACAATTGTATAAATAAGCTTTTAGAAAAATTGTGGTAATGGAATTGATTTCAATTTATATAATAATTTTTATTGGATTAATTGATTAATTGAATAATTTATTGTTTATTTTAGTATTTAAGGCATGTGACAGCTAACTATTTTGGATTCTGATGGTCTGGTATTAACAGAAGAAAGCGCGCTCAATCCCAGGTTGCTGTTTGTGTCTTATATGTTCAATAAATTTTGGTTTTATTGACAAGTGACTGTACTTTGTACACCAATATAGTATATATTGGATTTTCTGGCAAGTTGCAGTATTCAAGCTACAGGATATACCCTTTATAGTGAAGCCGGCGGTGTTCGTTTTTGCTTGTAAGTACTTACTTTCACAGATGGGTGGAGTGGGTGTCAGGTCACCACTTTTGAGGGACTGGCAGACTTTTGGTGAGGGAACAAGCCTTCAGTAGTTTTGCCTGATGAGATGAGAGTCTGGTTAGCAGACAGTGGGTGCAACTATGCAGAGAAGTTGAAAAGAAAAGGGGATCCCTACTTGGCAAGCACAGCACCACTGCATAGGAGAGGGATACTCTACATGGAAATAAGGGAACCCATGGGGGAGCAGTCTAAACCACTCCAACAGAGTACACCAGTAATGGGGGAAACTACTAATCTAAGTGTGAACTGTTAGGGATTACATGTTTTAAGTCTAATGAGAGGAGACCCATAGCAGCCAAATGTCCATCAATGCAAGGTGAGAAACAGAAGGTGAGGAAGCCAGCAAGTGGTGATAAACTGCCAGTAGTAAGTTGTTTAGAAACAACTGGGGTGCCACATTATCACCAAAACTTATATCCAGTCTTAGTAGATGGTAAACAGGTAACTGCTAAGACGGACACAGCTTCTCATATAACCACTGTGAGGCCTGCAGTGGTTAGAGAAGAGTAGCACTTGCTTGGACAGACCACTCCAGTCAGAGCGTTGGGAGGGTCCCCGTTCCAAAGACCTTTGCCTAGGGTTCATCTTAACTTGGAGGGTGGAACAGAAGCAAGCAAGTAGGTGTTTGAGGATATTCCTGCAGATTTCCTGATAGGGAATGATTCTGATGATGCAGTACCTTGTGTACATGCAGTGACACACAGTCAGGCTTGGAGAAAGACATGTACGTCCAGTATTCTGGAAAGACCCAGAAAAATCTCATACCCGAAGCTGGGACTGGCGTGGTGGGTGTTAGAGAAGGTGCTATCTGGCAGCAGCAAGTCTGGATGTGGGTCACAGCTGCTGTTGGGTACAGACGTTCCCTTGGACACAGTGACTGCAAAGACGGAGGAGAGTGGCGGTACCCCGAGTGACAGTGAGGCACAGTTGTTGAATTGACTAGGCTTCCTGCGGGAGGAGAGCTGGGGAAGGTCATGAAGGTAGAGTGTGGACAGGCTCAACTTACAGATCCTACATTACAAACCTTGAGGGACATGGCTATGGAGGCACCTGAGGCTCAAAGAAGAGGTAAGTCAGTACACTAACAAAGGTTTGTTGTATAGAAAATGAACTCCTGGAGGTGGGCTAGAAGGTGAGGTGACATGGCAGTTGACAGTGCCTAGAGTTTACAGTCTGCCACTCTTAGCCATAGCACGACATTCCTTTCTCAGGTCATATGGATACAAGACGTACTAAGAGACATATTATGCAAAATTTCTATTGGCCCAGGATTGCGAGGGAGTAGGATATTGTAGGACTTGTAAATAGTGACAAAAAGTTGGTAAAACAGGGGGCAAGTCTAAAGCTCCGTTAATGCCTTTGCCTGTTATTGGACAGCCATTTCAGAGAATGCCCTTGGATAGTGTGGGACCCCCCCCCCGGGTACTCAAGTTCTACAGGAAAGAAATGCATCTTGCTGGTAGTAGACTATGCTACCAGATATCCTGAGGTGGTGGCTCTGTTGTCTATTGAGGCAGAGAAGGTGTCAAATGTTTTGATAGAAATCTTAAACAGAGTAAGTTTAACATGAAGCGCTGTGGGATGAAGCATCTAAAGACAACCCCCTACCATCACCAGACTAATGGTCATTTTGACAGGTTAAACTCTACATTGAAGACTATGCTACGGGCATTTGCAGACCAGCTCAAAAGGGAATGGGTCAAGTATTTGCTCATTTGCGTACAGGGAAGTACTGCAGAAATCTACAGGTTTTTCCCTTTGAGTTGTTATACAGGCATAAGGTGAGGGGGACCTTTAGATTTAATTTGAGATGAGTGGGAAGGTGAGAGTGAATCTCAGAGTCTGTTGTGGCTTATGTTCTCAACTTTCGGACAAGATTCAACGGGTTTAGCTCAAGAGAACCTAGCAGTAGCTCAACAAAAGAAGGTGTGGTATGACAGGACTACTCAGGCCCAAAAGTATGTGGAGGGACAGAAGCTGATGATACCTGTTCCTGTTAGACAAATTACAAGCAGCTTGGGAGGGACCCTTTGAGGTGGTGAGGAAAACCATGATATGAACTACATGATAAATTTGGTAGGTACGAGACCAGGGCATAAAATGTACCATGTGAATGATGAAACCTCATCATGACAGGGGAGGCCTTAACCTTGAGCATTCGTGGTGGAGGACAGGAAGAGTCTGAAAGGGATATGGTAACAGACCTTTTGGATAACTGCAATCAACTCCTAATCAAAACCAAGAGATAAAAATATTTCAGGAATTTGGGGATATGTTCCCAAGGAAATCTAGGTGTACTGACTTGGTGCAGCTCCATGCGGACACTGGACTCCAAAAACCTATTAAGCAGGCACCTTACAGAGTATCTGAGAGAATGAAACAGACTGAAAGAAGAAATAAGAGAAATGCTAGAACTGGGGGTAATTTGTGAGCAACAGTCCTCCTCAGTAGTGCTAGTGCCAAAGAAGGATGGTATGAGATGGAGTCTAGGACTGCAAGCATATATGACCACACATCACCACAGTGGGATTAATAATGCCAATGTGGCTGGACTGTCCAGGAGAGGAATGGGTTAAATATTCCCAGGTAGACCCATTTTTCTCACGTGGTTTTCAAGGGTCACCTTAAAACTGCATGCGAGTCACAAGGGGCGGGGGATGTGAAGAAACAGAAAACACTATCATCTGTGTCAGCACATCTGGTAGGAGATTTGTGCATATTCTCAGATTAACTTGCATTGTATGCCAGCATGCCTAATTGTGAAAATGTAAAGTTTTAAAATGTTGAGTATTCCCGTTTAAACAGAAAGTTTAAAGAATTTGTCACTGCTTTGATACATTTCTAACCGCGCATGTTTGAGAGGGACATTCTCAAGTGCAAACTGGAAAATCAGCTGGAGTGATGTCATTAGAATGTTCCTGGTTGCTAAGAGATTATTTAAACTGCTGATTGACAAAAAATGTTTTTTCAATAGCTGACTGTTATACTTTGAAATTAGCACCAAGTAGTTTGTCAAGTGCTGGGCAGTCAGTGGACATCAAGAAAAGAGAGAACTCACCAAAAAAACTAAGCTTGCCTTGGCCTTGCCATTATATCTTATTCAGGGACAGTATTCTTTAGTTAGATCAGGAAAGCTTAGCTATCACTATAGAGTTTTTTCTAGAACAATGGACTCCTATCCTGCAGTTTGATTTTACATTTCCTATTGAGAATTACTGACTTACAACCTTGCAGTCATTTTTTACTTATTAAATGTTTTTCATTACTTTACATCACAACTGAAAACAAGTGTTTTTCTTCAGAGATTACAGTGTGCTTCTACCGGTTTGATACGCCCCAGGTCACTTCGAAGGCCTGGATGTTCTGGTCATAGCCATCATTTATTTTGATAATAACTTTTCATAAGTGGACACCCCTTTAGAAGGGCATGAAGACCCTCTGATTGGTGGTAGCTTTACTGCATTACTTTGGAAAAGAAAGAGAGAGAGCTGAAAATCTGTATCAAGCTTTCCCAGAAGTGTTTGGATGTGTGAGATTTAAATTTACTTTGAGTGAGTGCACCAGAGTTCTTAAACTGGGACACTTTTTTCTGAAGTGTGTAATAAACACATTTGGGTGGACAGAGGTATACAGTCCAGTCCCAGAAAATAGAGCATGTTCGTGTTGTGCTCTTAGGGGAAATTGTTAAATATTACTTCTGTTTAAGTGACAGTCTCATATTGGAGTCAGTAGTGAAGACTGAAGCTCCTTAGTTACTGACCCAGGATAGCAAGGGATGTAACTTGATTGTTGTCAATCTGGTGAGATATAGCCGGACGTCACATGCTGATTAAAAGTTTTGTGCCATTTTTCAATTTATGTTCAATAAAAAAGGGCAAATTGTTTTTGATAATTAAGACCGACAAGCCAAGGCCACTAAAAGTACTCTACAAAGTTACAGGTGAATTATTCAGCGATGCTGAGCAATAGAGCATGCACTGTACCTTGAGAAATGGAAGCACAAACTGGAGTACCGCAATGACGGACAGTCAGAAAGCACTAACATGGAAAAACAGTAAATGGAAGAGCGAAACTATAGGCTTAACAAAACATCTCTTTTTATAAAGAGAAATTAATTGTTCAAAGAAAGTACAGTTTTGTACCTACCGTAAATGTAGATGTTAGAGTGTTCACCCTGCTGCAGTCATCACACTTGGGTTATCCTGCCATCAGGCGGTCCCCGCAGTCGGCCCGAATTCCAAAGTCATGGTCCGGCGTCGGTTGCCGTCACTTCTTCCCTGACGTCAGTGCGCCAGGGATATATAAGAGGCATCTAACGCCATTTTCTTCAGTTTTTCTTGCCCCAGATGTAAAATATATATATATATATATATATATATATATATATATATATATATATATATATATATATATATATATATATATATAATAAAACAAAACCCTTAGGCACAAGCAAATACACCACAGAGGTAGTATAGGATAGAGTGGTGGAGATAAGTTCAGTTAGTTCAGAGGGGATGGAGGGAGGGTAACCTGAACTGCAGCAGGGTGAACACTAACATCTACATTTATGGTAGGTACAAAACTGTACTATGTTCATCGTGTTACCCTGCTGCAGTCATCACACTTGGGTTGAATCCCAAAGCTAAGGATGGGAGGTGGAGTCAGACAGGGTTAGAAGAAGCTAGTAAGCCCTGCAAAACTGCAGTGGCAAAACCAGCTCTAGTCTTGGAGTATAGAAGTAAGTGATAGTGTTTGGTGAAGGTGTGCACTGAACTCCAAGTAGCAGCTTCCAGAATATCCTTGGTTGGCACTCCCCTGAGAAAGGCTGTTGATGTAGCTGTAGCCCTGGTGGAGTGGGACCTAATGTTAGCAGGTACTGGTTTCCCATGATGTATGTAGCAAAAATGTATGCAATGCCCTATCCATTTTGAAATGGTCTGTTTTGAGATAGCTTTTCCTTGTGATCCTGTAGCATAGGCTACAAAAAGCTGGTCAGTTTTTCTGAAAGCCTTAGTTTTATCCAAGTAGTAACGTAATTGCCTGTGAATGTCCAAAGAGTGCAGGAGTCTTTCTCCTTTGTTCTGGGGCTTTGGGAAGAAGGTGGGCAAGTGAATGGTTTGGTTTAGGGACACACTGGATACCACCTTTGGCATAAAGGAAGGATTAGTTCGTAGAGAGACACTGTCTTGATGAAAAATGATGAAAGGTTCCACTGCCATTAGTGCCTGTAGCTCTGAGACTCTTCTAGCTGAGGTTATTGTTAGTAGTAGGGCAGTTTTCCATGAAAGAAATTTTAAGTCAGCTGAAAAAGCTGGTTCAAAGGGCGGCAGTATAAGCTTTTCCAGAACAAAGTTGAGATCCCAAGTAGGTGTTGGGGCTCACCTTGGCGGTCTTAAGTTCTAAGACAGTTCCTCAGAGGGGCTAAGGAGTGGATGTGAGAATAAAGGAGGATCAGTGTTGTAATGAGCTGAAATTGCTGAGGTGTGAATCTTAACAGATGAAAAGGAAAGTCCTTCGTGTAACATCTCAGTTAAATATTGTAGAATCTGAGGGATGTTTGGATCAAGGGTGTTTAGGCCTTTAGCCTGGTTCCAGGTGCAAAATCTTTTCCATTTTGTCTGAATAGGTTTTCCTGGTGCTGGGCCTTCTGGCCTCTAGAATGACATCCATAACAGCTTTGGATAAAGGTGTTGGCTGGTTATTTAGGTAATTTGCCATGCAGCCAGGTTTAAAGTCTTGAGCTGGCTGTGTAGAATCTGATGGTCTCGCTGGGTGAGCAGGTGACGAATTTGTGGCAAAATCCATGGTGGGCCGTGGGCCATGTTCCTTAAAATAGGGTACCAATGCTGGCGTGGCCAGTCTGGTGCAACGAGTATCATTTGTGGACTCTCTAATCTGACTTTCAGCAGTACCTTTGCTAGAAGAGGTAGTGGAGGGAAGGCATACACTGTTAACGTTTTCCAACTGAATGAGAGGGCGTCCACTTTCCAAGCTAGTGGATGGAAGGTCCTTGTGCAAAATTTTTGAAGTTGGTGGTTGTGGGGGCTTGCAAACAGATCTATGTCTGGGCGTCCCCATTTTTGAGCTATCACTGCAAATACTTGTGGATCTAGTTTCCATTCGTGTGGATCCATGATGTTTCTGCTTAGGTAGTCTGCCAATGTGTTTTTCTTTCCTGGCAGGAATTGTGCTTGTAATTGAACCTGGTAAGACAGTGCAGTGTTCCACAAGGTCATTGCTTGCCTGCATAGAGGGTAGGAATGTGTGCCCCCTTGCTTGTTTATGTACCACATGACTGTGGTATTGTCAGTCTTTATTATTAGTTGTCTTGGGTGTAGAAGGTCCCTGAAAGCTGTTAGGGCATTCTGTACTGCTAGCATTTCTTTCTGATTGATATGCAGATGCCTCTGATCTGTAGTCCATTTGCCCTGAATGCACTGCCCTGCCACGTGTGCTCCCCAGGCATAGTCCGATGCATCTGTTGTCATAGTTTGCCTGGCTGTGGGTAAGGTGAAAGGCTGACCCTTGTTGAGGTGACATGCCTGTGCCCACCATAGAAACTCCTGTTGAAGGCAGGGAATGAGTGGTATCATTGTTCCCAAGCTGTGGCTGTGCTGAGTCCATACACTTTTCAGGTACCATTGTAATTTCCTCATATGCAGTTTTGCAAATGGTATTAGTAGTATGCAAGATGCCATGAATCCCAAGGCCTGCAGAATTTTTCTTGCAGGGAGTTGGGTCTTTGTTGCCATTATTTTGAAATATTGAAACTGCTGTCGTTGCTCGTCTGGCGTGAGATAAGCCATCTGGGCCGTTGTATTCAAGCTGGCACCCAGGAATATTATGTTTTGTGAAGGCAGTAGTTTTGATTTCTTTTCGTTTACTGTGTACCCTAGGTAACTTAGGTGTTTTACAAATGCCAGATGCTTTAAAAGAATGTCCTTGCTTTCTGCTTGAATAAGGCAGTCGTCCAGGTATGGGTATATTTGAATTCCTCTTTGTCTGCAGTATGCAATTACTGGTGCCAGGCATTTTGTTATGACCCTGGGCGCAGTAGATAAGCCAAAGGGCAGTGCAGAGAATTGATAATGTGTTGAACCTGCAAAGAAGCGGAGGTATCTTCTGCAATTTTGTCTGATAGGGACATGCAGGTATGTCTCCTTGAGGTCCAAAGTGACTAGCCAAGCATTCTTGCCCAGCATGGGAAGAAGCTGCTGTAGTGTTAGCATCTTGAATTTTGGTACTTGCAGACAGGTGTTCAGAACTGAAAGATCCAGAATGGGTCTCCATGCTTTGTCCTTTCTTGGGACTAGGAAGAGTCTTGAGTAAAATCCTTGTCCTTGCTCCTTAGTAGGTACCTGTTGAATGGCTCTCATGTTCATGAGAGCTGTAATTTGTTTTTGTGCCTCTGCCCATTGATTTGGTGGCAGGTTTGGCATTCCTTTGATCCTTGGTAAGGTATGAAAGTGGAATCTGTATCCTTGAGAGACAATGTTTAGAACCCATTTGTCTTTTGTGATGATGTGCCAGTTGTCTGAAAAAAATGCTAGTTTTCTTCCCAAGGGAGTTGCCAGGAGAGATATGTTTGGTCGTTTGAGGATAGAGTCATTGTGTTTGTCTTCTGCTAGCTTGGGGCCTGTCTTCTCCTTTCTGGGTAGCAGAATCCCATTGGCGAGGTTTGTAAGGGCCCTGTGACTGACCTCTGCCCCTTGGGCGTCTGTATTTGCCCCTCTGTGATCTGTCTGAAGCTGGAAAGGACCAGTTTTTTGTTGGCCAATTTCTGCTGAAACAAGGGGGTTGTACCTGCAAAAAATCCTTGACCGTTTGCATAGACTTTGCCTTATCCTCCATTTTCTTTAAAGCCTCTTCTGCTTTGACACCAAATAATACATCCTGCTGTAAAGATGCATCCAATAACTTTGCTTTAACATGGTCAGGGAGGGTTTGTTCTTTTAACCAAGCATGTCTACGTATGACAGAGCCAGTAACAGCTGCTCTACAAGAAGGTTCCAATGAATCAAATCCGCATTATAAAGTATGTTTGCCCACCTGTTCAGCTGCATGCAACAGATCCTGCATTTCTTTGAATTCAGGCAGTTCAGAATGTGTGTGCTCATTTTTTGTTTTAACTGAGACATTAGAAATTGTTGATATTTCAACATGTGAAACTGGCAATTTAATGCTCTCATAGCCAGAGTAGCTGAGGTGTATATTTTCTTTCCCCATCTATCTAGGGCACTGGAATCCCTTTCAGAGGGCACAGGATTTTTAGCCATAGAAGCTTTTGCTCCCTTAGGACCCTGGGAAATTGTTTCTGGGTCAGCTACAGGGCTTTTATAAAGGAATTTGTGCGAGTCAGGTACTCTGTAGTATCTGTCTGGTTTGGCTGGAGCTTAAACTAGACTCCAAGTAAACATCATCCACAATATCTAGAACAGGAGGGATAGCAAGAGGTCTGTGCTGGGGTAGTAAAAGGAACTCTCGGGAGCCTTTTCTTAGAATCTGGAGTAATCCTGGCCTTCCCAGTGGAAATGTTCCCTCATGGTATGTAAAGTTTCCCCGATGGAGTAGTCTTCAGGGGGAGATGCTGAGGGAATAGTCTTCAGCATCAGAATCTTCATAAGGTGGAAAAGTGTAATCTTGTTCCTCAGAAGAATCTGAGGAGAGAGAAACCTGGTCAGAGGATGCATAATCCTCCTCTTGTCTTGGTCTTTTATCAGGTGGGGGATAGGAACCCCTGATAAGGGTAATCAAATCTTCAGCCATCTTAAGCATCTGTTTCTTAGGCATGGGGCCTTGAACTGTAGACTAATGTACAGTTTTCTTTGGTTTTAAAGGAGTTTTAAGTTTAGCATAAAATTTAATGGTGAGTGTAGTCGGTCTGAAGACACCTTCTGCGACCGAAGGTGCTTCCGTTGCACCGGTGTCTAGTTCTGCTCCGGTGTCGGTAGATGGCTGCGTCGGCCTAGACTCCGCTTGGGAATCCGCAGCTGTCTGGGGTTCCAGTTCTGCGGTCGTCAGGGGCTGCGTAGGTGCCTCACTGAAAACCGGAGAACCGGCGACAGGCCCAGCTGAGGCCTCGGTGTCTGGCTTATTCCTAGGCTGCCTGTCCTTATCCTTGCGTTTTTTATGAATGGCGGTCATTGGCTGCTCCGACGGCATGATATAATTAAATTTTCTACCAAAGTAATGCCGTGTGAAGTCAAAACGGCGTTTGACCGTTCATTTATTAAACCTAGCGCAAAACCGACAACCTGTGACGTCGTGGTCTGGGCCTAGGCAAGGAATACAACAGGAATGGAAGTCCTTATGAGGTATTTGCTTCCCACAAGAAATGCAATTGTTAACTTTTTCTGACATCGGACTGAGACAAGAAAATGTTCCCCAACGGGGTACTTAGCTTTATTGAAGACTTCGGACTGAAATTCAAATCGAAAACCTCAGGTGTCGGCCGACCGGCACTTGCGAACTGCTTCTGCTTCGGGCACCGCACGGCAAGAAAGACTGAAGAAAATGGCGTCGGATGCCTCTTCTATACCCCTGGCGCACTGACGTTAGGGAAGAAGCAACAGCAACCGACGCCGGACCAAGATTTTGGAATTCGGGCTGACTGCGGTACCGCCTGACGGCAGGATAACCCAAGTGTGATGACTGCAGCAGGGTAACACGATGAAAATCACAAAAAAATAAGAAAAAAACAATGCACAATGTAAAGACATGCTGTGTTTGGGAATACATCTTGCAATTATGAATAACAGAACTACATAGTGCTCAATACAAGTACAAACGGCATTAAAATGATGTGCTGCCAAATGCACAGAGTTCAAAACTCCATATGTACAAAGTATCAAACATATGCAAATTAAGCCTTGGGTAATATCTGAAAACCAACTCAAAATCAAATACTACAGGTTTTGTGAGCAAATACATATTTGTGCAAATTGACATATTTCAAGAACATTACAAGAACAGTGCTGAGTAATGTCTGAACTACTGACCAAACTTAATGGCTCCTACTAATGAAGCCTGCAGCCCCATCATTAGTATGTCCTGATGTGTAAAACAGCAGCCTTTACTACTGTCTAGTACTTGCTACAGATGTACAGCAAACATCGGAGGAAGAAGGGTCAACAAATAAAAATACAAGACATGATGCCCCACATACCTGCTGAAATTGGGGAGAGGTTAATGTGTTCTGAATTTCTTCAGCAGTCTGCGGTAATGACTCCCCGGATGGAAGATATGGCAAAAGGCGTTGCTGTACTTCAGAATTTGCCAGGATAGGGCCCATGATCTCCGGAGTCAGTGCACCAGCCAAATCAACTACAGAACAGAACAAGCATAAGCAAACAAGGCAGAGCATTTATATCTTAGCATGCCCACAGTATACTAATCACTCAAGAATGTGCAGCACATCATTCATTTACATCTTAGCATGCCCACAGTATACTAATCACTCAAGAATGTGGTGCACATCATTCATTTACATCTTAGCATGCCCACAGTATACTAATCACTCAAGAATGTGGTGCCATCATTCATTTACATCTTAGCATGCCCACAGTATACTAATCACTCAAGAATGTGCAGCACATCATTCATTTACATCTTAGCATGCCCACAGTATACTAATCACTCAAGAATGTGGTGCCATCATTCATTTACATCTTAGCATGCCCACAGTATACTAATCACTCAAGAATGTGGTGCCATCATTCATTTACATCTTAGCATGCCCACAGTATACTAATCACTCAAGAATGTGCAGCACATCATTCATTTACATCTTAGCATGCCCACAGTATACTAATCACTCAAGAATGTGGTGCCATCATTCATTTACATCTTAGCATGCCCACAGTATACTAATCACTCAAGAATGTGCAGCACATCATTCATTTACATCTTAGCATGCCCACAGTATACTAATCACTCAAGAATGTGGTGCACATCATTCATTTACATCTTAGCATGCCCACAGTATACTAATCACTCAAGAATGTGCAGCACATCATTCATTTACATCTTAGCATGCCCACAGTATACTAATCACTCAAGAATGTGGTGCCATCATTCATTTACATCTTAGCATGCCCACAGTATACTAATCACTCAAGAATGTGCAGCACATCATTCATTTACATCTTAGCATGCCCACAGTATACTAATCACTCAAGAATGTGGTGCAGCACATCATTCATTTACATCTTAGCATGCCCACAGTATACTAATCACTCAAGAATGTGCAGCACATCATTCATTTACATCTTAGCATGCCCACAGTATACTAATCACTCAAGAATGTGGTGCACATCATTCATTTACATCTTAGCATGCCCACAGTATACTAATCACTCAAGAATGTGCAGCACATCATTCATTTACATCTTAGCATGCCCACAGTATACTAATCACTCAAGAATGTGGTGCCATCATTCATTTACATCTTAGCATGCCCACAGTATACTAATCACTCAAGAATGTGGTGCAGCACATCATTCATTTACATCTTAGCATGCCCACAGTATACTAATCACTCAAGAATGTGGTGCACATCATTCATTTACATCTTAGCATGCCCACAGTATACTAATCACTCAAGAATGTGCAGCACATCATTCATTTACATCTTAGCATGCCCACAGTATACTAATCACTCAAGAATGTGGTGCCATCATTCATTTACATCTTAGCATGCCCACAGTATACTAATCACTCAAGAATGTGGTGCAGCACATCATTCATTTACATCTTAGCATGCCCACAGTATACTAATCACTCAAGAATGTGGTGCCATCATTCATTTACATCTTAGCATGCCCACAGTATACTAATCACTCAAGAATGTGGTGCAGCACATCATTCATTTACATCTTAGCATGCCCACAGTATACTAATCACTCAAGAATGTGCAGCACATCATTCATTTACATCTTAGCATGCCCACAGTATACTAATCACTCAAGAATGTGGTGCAGCACATCATTCATTTACATCTTAGCATGCCCACAGTATACTAATCACTCAAGAATGTGGTGCCATCATTCATTTACATCTTAGCATGCCCACAGTATACTAATCACTCAAGAATGTGGTGCACATCATTCATTTACATCTTAGCATGCCCACAGTATACTAATCACTCAAGAATGTGCAGCACATCATTCATTTACATCTTAGCATGCCCACAGTATACTAATCACTCAAGAATGTGGTGCAGCACATCATTCATTTACATCTTAGCATGCCCACAGTATACTAATCACTCAAGAATGTGCAGCACATCATTCATTTACATCTTAGCATGCCCACAGTATACTAATCACTCAAGAATGTGGTGCACATCATTCATTTACATCTTAGCATGCCCACAGTATACTAATCACTCAAGAATGTGCAGCACATCATTCATTTACATCTTAGCATGCCCACAGTATACTAATCACTCAAGAATGTGCAGCACATCATTCATTTACATCTTAGCATGCCCACAGTATACTAATCACTCAAGAATGTGGTGCCATCATTCATTTACATCTTAGCATGCCCACAGTATACTAATCACTCAAGAATGTGCAGCACATCATTCATTTACATCTTAGCATGCCCACAGTATACTAATCACTCAAGAATGTGGTGCCATCATTCATTTACATCTTAGCATGCCCACAGTATACTAATCACTCAAGAATGTGGTGCAGCACATCATTCATTTACATCTTAGCATGCCCACAGTATACTAATCACTCAAGAATGTGGTGCCATCATTCATTTACATCTTAGCATGCCCACAGTATACTAATCACTCAAGAATGTGGTGCACATCATTCATTTACATCTTAGCATGCCCACAGTATACTAATCATTCAAGAATGTGGTGCACATCATTCATTTACATCTTAGCATGCCCACAGTATACTAATCACTCAAGAATGTGGTGCAGCACATCATTCATTTACATCTTAGCATGCCCACAGTATACTAATCACTCAAGAATGTGGTGCAGCACATCATTCATTTACATCTTAGCATGCCCACAGTATACTAATCACTCAAGAATGTGCAGCACATCATTCATTTACATCTTAGCATGCCCACAGTATACTAATCACTCAAGAATGTGCAGCACATCATTCATTTACATCTTAGCATGCCCACAGTATACTAATCACTCAAGAATGTGGTGCCATCATTCATTTACATCTTAGCATGCCCACAGTATACTAATCACTCAAGAATGTGGTGCCATCATTCATTTACATCTTAGCATGCCCACAGTATACTAATCACTCAAGAATGTGGTGCAGCACATCATTCATTTACATCTTAGCATGCCCACAGTATACTAATCACTCAAGAATGTGCAGCACATCATTCATTTACATCTTAGCATGCCCACAGTATACTAATCACTCAAGAATGTGGTGCCATCATTCATTTACATCTTAGCATGCCCACAGTATACTAATCACTCAAGAATGTGGTGCCATCATTCATTTACATCTTAGCATGCCCACAGTATACTAATCACTCAAGAATGTGCAGCACATCATTCATTTACATCTTAGCATGCCCACAGTATACTAATCACTCAAGAATGTGCAGCACATCATTCATTTACATCTTAGCATGCCCACAGTATACTAATCACTCAAGAATGTGGTGCAGCACATCATTCATTTACATCTTAGCATGCCCACAGTATACTAATCACTCAAGAATGTGGTGCCATCATTCATTTACATCTTAGCATGCCCACAGTATACTAATCACTCAAGAATGTGGTGCAGCACATCATTCATTTACATCTTAGCATGCCCACAGTATACTAATCACTCAAGAATGTGGTGCAGCACATCATTCATTTACATCTTAGCATGCCCACAGTATACTAATCACTCAAGAATGTGGTGCAGCACATCATTCATTTACATCTTAGCATGCCCACAGTATACTAATCACTCAAGAATGTGGTGCAGCATCATTCATTTACATCTTAGCATGCCCACAGTATACTAATCACTCAAGAATGTGGTGCCATCATTCATTTACATCTTAGCATGCCCACAGTATACTAATCACTCAAGAATGTGGTGCACATCATTCATTTACATCTTAGCATGCCCACAGTATACTAATCATTCAAGAATGTGGTGCAGCACATCATTCATTTACATCTTAGCATGCCCACAGTATACTAATCACTCAAGAATGTGGTGCCATCATTCATTTACATCTTAGCATGCCCACAGTATACTAATCACTCAAGAATGTGGTGCCATCATTCATTTACATCTTAGCATGCCCACAGTATACTAATCACTCAAGAATGTGGTGCAGCACATCATTCATTTACATCTTAGCATGCCCACAGTATACTAATCACTCAAGAATGTGCAGCACATCATTCATTTACATCTTAGCATGCCCACAGTATACTAATCACTCAAGAATGTGGTGCCATCATTCATTTACATCTTAGCATGCCCACAGTATACTAATCACTCAAGAATGTGGTGCAGCACATCATTCATTTACATCTTAGCATGCCCACAGTATACTAATCACTCAAGAATGTGCAGCACATCATTCATTTACATCTTAGCATGCCCACAGTATACTAATCACTCAAGAATGTGGTGCCATCATTCATTTACATCTTAGCATGCCCACAGTATACTAATCACTCAAGAATGTGGTGCAGCACATCATTCATTTACATCTTAGCATGCCCACAGTATACTAATCACTCAAGAATGTGGTGCAGCACATCATTCATTTACATCTTAGCATGCCCACAGTATACTAATCACTCAAGAATGTGGTGCCATCATTCATTTACATCTTAGCATGCCCACAGTATACTAATCACTCAAGAATGTGGTGCAGCACATCATTCATTTACATCTTAGCATGCCCACAGTATACTAATCACTCAAGAATGTGGTGCCATCATTCATTTACATCTTAGCATGCCCACAGTATACTAATCACTCAAGAATGTGCAGCACATCATTCATTTACATCTTAGCATGCCCACAGTATACTAATCACTCAAGAATGTGGTGCCATCATTCATTTACATCTTAGCATGCCCACAGTATACTAATCACTCAAGAATGTGCAGCACATCATTCATTTACATCTTAGCATGCCCACAGTATACTAATCACTCAAGAATGTGGTGCCATCATTCATTTACATCTTAGCATGCCCACAGTATACTAATCACTCAAGAATGTGGTACAGCACATCATTCATTTACATCTTAGCATGCCCACAGTATACTAATCACTCAAGAATGTGGTGCACATCATTCATTTACATCTTAGCATGCCCACAGTATACTAATCACTCAAGAATGTGCAGCACATCATTCATTTACATCTTAGCATGCCCACAGTATACTAATCACTCAAGAATGTGGTGCCATCATTCATTTACATCTTAGCATGCCCACAGTATACTAATCACTCAAGAATGTGCAGCACATCATTCATTTACATCTTAGCATGCCCACAGTATACTAATCACTCAAGAATGTGGTGCCATCATTCATTTACATCTTAGCATGCCCACAGTATACTAATCACTCAAGAATGTGGTGCAGCACATCATTCATTTACATCTTAGCATGCCCACAGTATACTAATCACTCAAGAATGTGGTGCCATCATTCATTTACATCTTAGCATGCCCACAGTATACTAATCACTCAAGAATGTGCAGCACATCATTCATTTACATCTTAGCATGCCCACAGTATACTAATCACTCAAGAATGTGGTGCCATCATTCATTTACATCTTAGCATGCCCACAGTATACTAATCACTCAAGAATGTGGTGCACATCATTCATTTACATCTTAGCATGCCCACAGTATACTAATCACTCAAGAATGTGGTGCAGCACATCATTCATTTACATCTTAGCATGCCCACAGTATACTAATCACTCAAGAATGTGGTGCCATCATTCATTTACATCTTAGCATGCCCACAGTATACTAATCACTCAAGAATGTGGTGCCATCATTCATTTACATCTTAGCATGCCCACAGTATACTAATCACTCAAGAATGTGGTGCACATCATTCATTTACATCTTAGCATGCCCACAGTATACTAATCACTCAAGAATGTGGTGCCATCATTCATTTACATCTTAGCATGCCCACAGTATACTAATCACTCAAGAATGTGGTGCAGCACATCATTCATTTACATCTTAGCATGCCCACAGTATACTAATCACTCAAGAATGTGGTGCAGCATCATTCATTTACATCTTAGCATGCCCACAGTATACTAATCACTCAAGAATGTGGTGCAGCACATCATTCATTTACATCTTAGCATGCCCACAGTATACTAATCACTCAAGAATGTGGTGCCATCATTCATTTACATCTTAGCATGCCCACAGTATACTAATCACTCAAGAATGTGGTGCAGCACATCATTCATTTACATCTTAGCATGCCCACAGTATACTAATCACTCAAGAATGTGGTGCAGCACATCATTCATTTACATCTTAGCATGCCCACAGTATACTAATCACTCAAGAATGTGGTGCACATCATTCATTTACATCTTAGCATGCCCACAGTATACTAATCACTCAAGAATGTGGTGCAGCACATCATTCATTTACATCTTAGCATGCCCACAGTATACTAATCACTCAAGAATGTGGTGCACATCATTCATTTACATCTTAGCATGCCCACAGTATACTAATCACTCAAGAATGTGGTGCCATCATTCATTTACATCTTAGCATGCCCACAGTATACTAATCACTCAAGAATGTGCAGCACATCATTCATTTACATCTTAGCATGCCCACAGTATACTAATCACTCAAGAATGTGGTGCACATCATTCATTTACATCTTAGCATGCCCACAGTATACTAATCACTCAAGAATGTGGTGCAGCACATCATTCATTTACATCTTAGCATGCCCACAGTATACTAATCACTCAAGAATGTGCAGCACATCATTCATTTACATCTTAGCATGCCCACAGTATACTAATCACTCAAGAATGTGGTGCACATCATTCATTTACATCTTAGCATGCCCACAGTATACTAATCACTCAAGAATGTGGTGCAGCACATCATTCATTTACATCTTAGCATGCCCACAGTATACTAATCACTCAAGAATGTGGTGCCATCATTCATTTACATCTTAGCATGCCCACAGTATACTAATCACTCAAGAATGTGGTGCACATCATTCATTTACATCTTAGCATGCCCACAGTATACTAATCACTCAAGAATGTGCAGCACATCATTCATTTACATCTTAGCATGCCCACAGTATACTAATCACTCAAGAATGTGGTGCACATCATTCATTTACATCTTAGCATGCCCACAGTATACTAATCATTCAAGAATGTGGTGCACATCATTCATTTACATCTTAGCATGCCCACAGTATACTAATCATTCAAGAATGTGGTGCACATCATTCATTTACATCTTAGCATGCCCACAGTATACTAATCACTCAAGAATGTGGTGCCATCATTCATTTACATCTTAGCATGCCCACAGTATACTAATCACTCAAGAATGTGGTGCCATCATTCATTTACATCTTAGCATGCCCACAGTATACTAATCACTCAAGAATGTGGTGCACATCATTCATTTACATCTTAGCATGCCCACAGTATACTAATCACTCAAGAATGTGCAGCACATCATTCATTAAAACAATAAAACACTTCAAACAACTGTATCTCTTTAGGTATTGAATCGTTAACGGTACAACTGCAAAGATGGACAGACTTGCTCAACTTCCCTAGTGAAATTTCTTTCAAATTTTTATTTATTTATTTGCAGTTGGTTTACCAGGATAGTCCATTGGGCCAAAAAGAACCCGTTTTCAATGTAGTCCTGGGGAGAAAAGCTCCAAACAATCAAAGTTACAATAGGCTAAACATGTGAACCAGTCGGTATTCAAGTGCCATCTCCTCAAGTCTTCCTTCTCATTCTCATATGAATGTCTGGCATTGGTTAAACCCTGACAACAGCTACGATTACATCTCCCAGTACACAAGCAGCCCCGCAAACAATATATCACTATATTTTTACAGGAAGGATCCCAACAAAAGACGTCACAAACACAGTACTGCAGACTGCATATCCAATGAACAGATACTAAAATCTCTTAATTATGCCCGTAAAAAGGGGACAAAGATGGCGAGAGCTGTATATCACAGTATTATGCTTGATGTAACTTTGGGTGCAGTACAGCTTTATCAAGGATCAAAATTTTGTATTTTTACCATCTAACACACACAGTGTTTGGAGATACCATGGCCCCATTTTCATAACATGCATGCTATGTAGAGATAGATCATCCAAGCACACGTAGGATCCATAATAAATTATATCGGATTTAATTGATACGAGACTGCATAAACTCAAAACATAGAGAGTTGCCAGTGAAAACAGTGATACTTCCAAAGTTGCAACACACTTTTTTCATGAAGAAGGAACAAGTCTCTGTGAATCCTGATGTGAGGTAAGACCCAACACCCTAACCAACTACGAGACTGCATAAACTTGAAAAGAAACACTTACCTTCTTGCTCTTCTAAGAGTCAAGTGGCCATGACAGGACACGGGATATCTTTTAGGTTGGACATTGCGTTATCAATTAACTGTCCGGTGACAATCAGTGGGGCTTTTGTGCACATCCCCCAGACACACCCATGCCCCTAGCAAGCACCATCCCACAATTCAAGAAATGACTATCAATATCGGACACTGGTATTACTACACAAGTAATGTAGAGTGTACATACACAACAGAGGCTGGTAGACGAGACAGACACCCTGCAGCAGAGGGAGAAGTTTATTCCTCACCTATTAAGCAGGCTCCTTGATGTGAGATGTAAAGAAGCATGTTTTTACCTCATCACTTGCTCTATGAGAACTTTTTGGATGGGTAGTTTGGGCTTAAACCCAACAGTAAAATACAAAGGTAGAAGAGGCCAGAGGCCAGAGGCTCACAAATGCACAAAGCTCTTCACAGTCATGTAATGGCGACCTCACAACTTTCTCAAGATTTTAAGGAGGACACAGCCTAGTGAAGTTGTGCACTGAAGACAAAGAGCTTGCATCAAAACATCTGCCATGAAGACATGCCAAAAACAAACACTAGAGGCAGGAACCATGTACAGCGGAGTTAACTAACTGCAGCACTTGATAATCAGTGGTTAGTAAGAGGGGGAAAAAGTGCAATGTGTTTGGAAAGTTCCTGCTTATCAACAGCAAGCACTTCCCCCTCCCAGCCACAAAAAGAGAGTAACAATGAGTACATCTTCACAACTACAGTACCAACGTGCAGCAAGTCCTAATCGGATAGTGCACATCAGAGTGTGAACAGTCCTCAGCACTGGTTTCTGGTGCCAAAAAATAGATTAACAGACTGATGCAAGGACAACTCAAACTACCTTAACTGTTCATATGGAGGGATAGTTTATCTCTATGAATGGACAGATATGATTCTCCACAAAAAGACCAGAAAACAAGAAGCAAATTTCAATGCCTCCATGCCAGCAAGCTCAAAACATTATCTGGTGCAGCAGTGGAGAAAGCTTGAAAAGATGTAGAAAGTTCTGAAAAGTAGACAAATACAAAATATACAACTTGGTCAAAAGCAGTGGTTTTGTACAACAGTCTACAGATTGGATCACACCTGCAACGCGCGAATAAAAACGAACTGAAAGAATAGCAGCAGCAAACATAATGCTGGGGTGTAGCCCCAGAAAACTAGACTCCAAAATCAGATTCTGGGTCTTTCAGCCCATACATTAATGTGCTAGTAAGATCCAGGTAACTTCAGATATGGAAATTAAAACGGATTATATTGAAAAATGCTACTCAATGCTAGAAGTCTAAACCTCAAAATGCATTCACTCGAGCCACTCTTTAAAATGGAGAGCAGACATCTGTGCAGTGACAGAGACCTGGTTCAAGGCTCCAGAGAGCACCCCTGCATTACCAGGCTATAATTCATACCACACCTTTCGGCCACCTAACCTGGACCGAAACACTAAAGGCAGAGGCGTGTCCATATTCATTAAGGATATCCACACCTCCAGGCTAGTTGCTCAGCATAATGTATCCAAGATTATCCAAGTGCAACTAACTCTGGGCAAGACTGCAATCCAAATTCTAACATGCTACAGATCCCCCACCATGCCCCACGATTCCCACTCCTCATTTCTTGATACACTAGAAAATATTAGGGTACAACCCAACACCCTAATAATGGGCAATTTCAACTACTGCACCATTAACTGGGAAAACTACTCATGTACCAACTATTTTGCTCAATGTTTTCTGGAATTCATAAATTCCAACGCCTTGGATCAACTTTTCCACACCCCCACCAGGGGCAGAAATATCCTAGACCTGGTCATTACCAACATCGGTGACCAGTGTTCCACACCAGAGGTCAATTCCTCATTGGTCAGATCCGACCACAAGCTAATCACCCTAGACATCCATATCCCGGCCCCCACCCCCCATTAGGGAAACCCCAGTAAAATATTTCCCCAAAGCCAACTTCACATTTCTTAAGACAGAAGTGGCAAACCTTACGACACCCATACAGACGGACAATAGAGGTACGACTGCTGAACCCTACACAAATGCACTTTATGAGCACTTACACGAGTGCATGGAGTGTGCTATCCCTAACAGAACCAAGATGCTATCCTCCAAAAACAGGAGGCCAATCTGGTGGTCCCCTGTCAAACTCTACAACAGAAGAAACTGTTGCAAAAGAGTAAAATCCCATGATTGGGGGAACTCCCTGATCAGCCTCAGTAAGAAGCTGAGATCCCTCAAAATCCTCCAAAGCTAGTTACGAAAACAAAATAGTCAGTGACTCTAAAGACAACCACAAAAGCATTCTATAGCTATTTCAAGAATCTCAATGGCAACACTCAAATCTGCTCCGAGTTACAGCACAATGGCACTAAATATACAGAACCAACTGATATTGCTAACATCCTGGCAGACAGGTTCAGTGCTAACTTTATCCCCCTCTCACCATCTCTATACCGGAAGAATGCAAAGTTCCTGTAATCACGGCTGCACAAGTAAAAACACTCTCCAAAGCCAAGAACACAGCATCTATGGGACCTGACAACATCCCAAAGGCTGTGTTCTACACAAACTACAGAATGAACTGGCACCCCACCTAAGCACCATGTTCAATCATAGCCTCACCTCAGGCTTTGCGCCCACTGAATGGCGCACAGTGACAGTTATCCCACTCCACAAAGGGGGGGGCCACCACGGACCCCGGGGACTACTGCCCCATTAGCCTAACGAGCCTGGTATGCAAGGCCATGGAACATATCATGGAACTTAAAGAAAGACATTGGCAATCTCCAAACTCTGGACCCCACCCAGTTCGGGTTTGCAAAAGGCAGATCATGTCTCCTAAACCTGATAGACGTCTTTGAAGCAGTCACCAAAGCTGTAGACGAGGGTAAGGTGGTTCACACAGCCTATCTAAATCTCGCCAAGACTTTTGACACCACCCCCCACTCTGGAATTACAGATAAACTCACTAAATTAGGTATAAATCCCTATAGACTGGGAACACTACTCAAGCCCAAACACCCTAGCCCAAAAGTTCCTGGAATTCATAAACTCAAATGCCATGGAACAACTAGTCACCATCCCCACAAGAGGAGATAACATACTTGATCTCATCATCACGAACATGGGAGCACAATGTTCAACACTGGAAGTATACCCCTCACTGGTGAGATCAGATCACAAACTAATCTCGCTGGAGGTCCTCATCCCACCCCCACCTGAAATAAAAAAGACCACAGTAAAGAACTTCTCAAAAGCCGACTTCACACTTCTAAAGACTAGTGTGGTCTCCTTTCAGGCCCCGAGCCATGGAAAACAATACTCAAGCCGCTGAATCACTTACAAACGCCTTCTACCAGCACCTGCAGGACTGCATGGATAAGGCAATCCCAAGCAAAACAAAGACTCTTTGTACCAAAGGCAAGCGTCCAGTCTGGTGGACCCCAGCCATAAACAAACTCTACAACAAAAGGAGGAAGCTACTACAAGATAGAGCAAAATCCTTAAAAGGTAAGACACCCTTGATCACTATAAGTAAAAACTAAGAGCTCTCATAAAATCATCCAAAGCAAATTTCGAGAGAAAAATAGCTAAAGACTCAAAAGACAATCATAAGGCCTTCTTTAGCTATGTTAGAAACCTAGGAGGAAACTCCCAGATATGCTCAGAACTAGTTCAAAATGATGTGAAGATTACTGATCCTACAGACATTGCCAACATACTGGCTGACAGGTTCAGTGCAAACTTCTCCCCTCCCCAAAGGAGAGATATCTATACCAAATGAGTGCAGCCCCCAAACATCTCCAGCCCAAGTGAGAACTGCTCTCTCCAAAGCAAAAACACAGCATCCATGGGACCCGATGGTGTCCCGGCTGTGTGCTCCACGAACTCAATGAGGAATTAAACCCACAGCTAGGACAGCTGTTTAATCAAAGTCTTACCTCTGGATACACTCCAGGAGTGGCGCACTGCAACTGTGGTCCCACTTCACAAAGGCGGTGCCTCCACAGACCCTGGAAATTACCGCCCATTAGCTTGACAAGCCTTATCTGCAAAGCCATGGAGAGGATCATAATGGACCTCATAAATAAAGACATAGGGAATTTGCAGACTTTGGATCCAACCCAGTTTGGCTTTGTCAAAGGCAGATCATGCCTTTTAAACTTGGTTGACTTTTTGAAACAGTCACCAAAGCCATTGATGAGGGAAAGGCAGTCCATACAGCCTACCTCGATCTGGCTAAGGCCTTCGATACAATACCCCACTCGGGTATCATTGAAAAACTCATCAGCTTAAATGTTAACCCATACATCACAAGATGGGTTGCAAACTGGCTGAGTGACAGAACCCACAGGGTCAGAGTTGCTGGCGCCATGTCAGACTCAAAGCCTGTCACAAGTGGTGTCCCACAGGGCTCAGTCCTGGGCCCACTCTTGTTTGGCATCTACTTTTCCGAAGTACAAGCAAACACAGGAGGGTTATGGCTGACAAAGTTTGCAGATGACTGCAAACTGGGCCATAGTAGAAAACACATCTGACACAGATATCCTTCAGAAGGGTCTCACAGAAACGGATAACTGGTGCCAGAGCCACGCCTAAAGTTAAATGCCAAAAATGCATAGTCATACCCTTCGAAAAACAAGGTTACCTAGCTACCAAATAGGTGGCAATCCACTGAGCACAGAAGAAGTTATCAGGGACCTGGGGACCCAGGTTGATAGTAGTCTGTCATTCGACACCCATGTAGCTAAAGTAGTTAGGAAGTCCTTCTACATTGCCCACCTTATCATGAAGGGATTCTCATCTAGATCAAGGGAGGTCATAGTCTCCCTTTACTCATCACTCATCAGACCAATGATTGAGTACAATGTCCCATTCGGAATGTATCTGACCCGACACTTGCAGCAGCTGGAGAGGCCACAAAAGTTCCTCACCAAAAGGATAAAGGGTCTCAAAATCTGTCCTATGCTGCCCGACTGAAAGAACTCCAGCTCTATTCAGTTAAACACGCTTGCTCAGAGGTGACCTTTGCCTAACATACAAGGCCATGTCAAACCCAGATTTGATGAATATGCTTCACCTCAAAAATCTAGTTCCATCAGAGCCACAAGGGCAGGAGACTTAAACCTCGACACGGCTATAAATAGGACGTGCTGGAGAGATAGATTCATCACCCAAAGACTCCCTATGCTGTGGAACAAAATCCCGGTGCATGTGAGGCAGAGCACCTCGCTGGCCTTGTTCAAGAGAAATCTTGACCAATGGATGGGAGATCGCAGATATACCCCAGGAATTACCTCAGTGTCACTGCTCGACAGAGGCACAGCAAAATAATGGGTATAGTTCCCCATACTAAAGGGGTGGCGTAAGCCACAAAACAATGGGCTAGGCTTATAAATGCCCTCGGGCAGATAGCCTAGTATGAACCTATGTCACAAAATGGGTTGCCAACTGGTTCACTGGCAAAACCCACACCGTGAAAGTGGCAGACTCCAAATCCGACTTCAGACCAGTGACAAGTGGAGTACCACATGGTTCAGTCCTGGGTCTTCTCCTGTTTGATATCTACTTTTCTTAAGTACAGGCTAACAAAGAAGGTCTTTGGATAACGAAGTTCGCAGATGACTGCAAACTAGGAGCCATAATCGAAAAGTACAGTTGTGTACACTTACCATAAATGTAGATGAGTGTATTCACTGTTACAGTCCTAACCAATGGGTTATCTGGCTCCCGGTAGCCCTCGATCGGCCAGAATACCAAAAGTAAATAAATATGACATCGGCTGTCGTCGGTTGTAAAGGATGTCAAGACGTCAGATATAAAAGGAGGCAGCTGATGCAACTTCCTCAGTCTTTCTTGCCATAACAGTCAGGAGCCCCCAGAAAACAAGGCTTAAGCCAAAATAAACTTTATTAAGCAAAACCAGATTCAGCCTGTACTTTACGAAAGGAGAAGAGGAGAAGACCAAAAAAAAGGGGGGGGGAAGGAGGGAGGGAAACCAGGACTGCAACAGTGAATACACTCGAACATCTACATTTATGGTAAGTGTACACAACTGTACTGTGTTCATCTTGTTTCACTGCTGCAGTCCTAACCACGAAGAGGGAGGAGGTACCAACAGAATCAAGGATTGGAGAGAATGTCCTGCAGAACAGCAGTGGCAAACCCTGCCCTGGCTCTAGAAAACAAAGGCAAATTATAATGCTTTGTGAAAGTGTGAACAGAAGACCATGTGGCAGCCTCTAAAATGTCTTTAGTAGGGACACCCCTTAAAAAGGCTGCAGAAGTTAAAGCTGCTCTTGTGATGTGGGTCCTAACCCCTTGAGGAGGAACCTTGCCATGCAAGGAATAACAGAAAAGTAATACAATGAGCAATCCACTTAGAAATGGTTTGCTTAGAGATAGCTTTCCCTGAGCTCCAGGGGTAAAACTGACCAATAACCCTGCTGATCTCTGAAGGTCTTTAGTCCTGTCCAAGTAAAACCTGAGCTGTCTGTGCACAAAACCTGAACTGTCTGTGCACATCAAGAGACTATAGGATCCTTTCCCCTCTATTTTGAGGATTAGGAAAGAAAGTAGGAAGGTGTATGGACGGATTACCAGGCTAGAAACCAACCACCTTAGACATAAGAGGGATTGGTTCTCAGAGAGACACGATCTGCATGGAAAATAAGAAAAGGCTCCACAGCCATCAAAGCTTGCAGCTCGAAACCCTCCATTCTGAAGTTAAGCCAAAAGGAAGGCAGTCTTCCGAGAGAGAAACTTTAAATCTGCAGTGGCAGCTGGCTCAAAAGAAGGAAGAGAGAGTTACTCTAGAACAAAATTAGGATCCCAGACTGGAGTAGGTGCCCTTCTGGGAGGTTTTAAGTTGCAAGCACCTCTGAGAAACATTTTCATCAGGGGATGAGAGAAAATGGGTTGCTCAAAAGAACAATGAGCAGAAATGGCTGAAGCATGGATCTTGACACAGGAAAACGAAAGACCACCCTGAAGCAAATCATCCAAAGTATTCCAGGATCAGAGGAAGAGTAGGCTGATAAGAAGATTCCCCTCTAGCCTGCATCCAATGAGAGACTCTTTCCCCATTTGCCAGAGTAGGACTTCCTAGTGCTAGGCCTCCTGAAGTACATTAACCACCTGCTGGGAAAGGGAAGAAGAAATGGACTGATTCATACAATGAGCCATGCTGCCAAATGGAGAGACTGAAGATGAGGATGTAGAATGTTTCCCCCTTCCTGAACCAAAAGATATGGTTTCAGAAGAAGCCACCAAGGAGGAAATTGGGAGAGACTGCGAAGCAGTGGATACCAATGCTGTCTGGGCCAGTCTGGAGCTATGAGAATAGCCCTTGGTCTTCAGTCCCTGATCTTCAATAATACTCTGGGAAAAAGAGGAAGAGGAGGGAAGGCATAAACTGACAGAAGCGTCCAAGGGAAGGACAGAGCATCCACTCTACAGGCCTTGCTGTGATGCTGTCTGGTGCAAAAAAGTGGTAGAAGGTGGTTGTCTGGGGAGGAGAAAAGATCTACCTGAGGAGTGACCCAACGTTGAATGATGCTGTAAAAGACTGCTCTGCAGTTGCCACTTGTGAGGACCCAGGGTCTGTCTGCTCAACTGGTCTGCTAAAATAATGAGTTTCCCTAGAAGAAACTGAGCTAGGAGATGCAGGCCCAAGGATGCTGCTATGGACCAGAGAATCATGCTCTGGCAGCACAGGGGGTAAGAATGAGTACCTCCCTGTTGATGTACCACATGACTGTGGTGTTGTCTGTTTTGACAAGCAGAGTTTCTGGGGAAAGAAGATGCTTGAAAGCCAGTAAGGCCTGCTGAACTACTATCAACTCCTTTAGGTTTATGTGCAGGTGCATCTGCTGGGGGTTCCAATGTCCCTGTATGCATCTGTCATCCAGGTGAGCTCCCCAGGCGTAGTCCGATGTGTCCGTGGCAAGAACTTGAATGGCAGGAGGTGGGCAAAAAAGGCATGCCTTTGTTTTGTAGACAGGCTGTCGCCCACCATAGAAACTCCATCTGCAGACATGGAAGCAGAGGAATTATCATATCCAGGTCCTGTGTGGGTTGACACCAAAGGTTCTTGAGGTACCATTGCAATTTCCTCATACGCAGTCTTGCATATGGAGTCATGAGAATGCAAGGGGCCATGTATCCCAGAGCTTGCAGGTACTTCCTTGCAGAGAGCTGGGACAGGCTTGCCAAATCCTTGAAGTAAACAGAGTTGCCTGCTTCTCCTGGGTGAGATAAATCATCTGGGTGGCTGTGTTCAGACTCGCTCCCAGGAATGTTATCTCCTTGGATGGCACCATTTTTGATTTTTCCTCGTTGAGAGTGTAACCCAGGGAAGAGAGAAGAGTCTTTACAAATTCCAGATCCTTTAACCGCTGTTCTTGAGAATTTGCTTGAATTAGACAGTCGTCCAAGTATGGATAAATCTGAATTTCCTTCTGCCTGCAAAAAGCAATGACTGGAGCTAGGCACTTTGTGAAAACTCTGGGAGCAGTAGATAAGCCAAAGGGCAGCGCAGAGAACGGATAATGTTGCTTGCCCACTCTGAAACGAAGGTATTGCCTGAACTTTCTCTGATAGGGATGTGCAGATAAGCTTCTTTGAGATCCAAAGTTACCAGCCAGGAGTCCTTGTCTAACATTGGTAGCAACTGATGCAAGTGAGCATTTTGAACTTTGGAATTACCAAGAAAGAGTTCAGAATGGATAGATCTAGGATAGGACGCCAGGTGCCTTCAAGAAAGAGTTCAGAATGGATAGATCTAGGATATGATGCCAGGTGCCTTATTTTTTCTGGAACTAAGAAAAGTCTGGAATAGAAGCCCTGGCCTACCTGCTGAGCAGGAACTAATTATATTGCCCCCAGAAGTAACAGAAGCAAAATTAGCTTTTCTACTTCTGCCCTTTGGTTTGGAGGAGTGTCTGGGAATCCTTTGGGTACTGGAAAGGTGTGGAATGAAAACCTGTGTCCTAGGGATACAGTTCTGAGTACTCATTTGTCATCCGTGATGGTGGCCCAGACATTTGCAAAAAAAGGCCAACCTTCCCCCTAAAAGATTCTCCGAGCAAGCAGGAACAAGCAGAAGTTGGGCAGAGTCATTGAGAATGTTTGTACTGAGATGTAGGAAGTTGGGCAGAGTCATTGAGAATGTTTGTATTGAGATGTAGGCTTAGAACTTCCAGCCTTGGAAGTGGAAGCATGCCAACGCTTGGACCTTTGAGGGGTAGCCACCTACCCCCTAAAAGATTTGTAACCTCTAGTCCTAAAACGGTTCTGTCTGCTGGTATAAGGAAACATTCAACTCTTAGAAGGGTAATTCCTGCTAAAGCGAGGAGATTGAACTTGCAGAAAGTCTGTTCGCATAGACTTGGCCTTATCCTCTTTTTGAGCACTTGCTTTGCTGCCAAAAAGACTGTCCTTATGTAAAGGTACATCTAAAAGCTTAGACTTGACAGGCTCTGGTAGGGGCTGCTCCTTGAGCCAAGCATGCCTTCTGAGAACAGATCCAGTAGCTGTAGCCTTGCAGGAGGTTTCTAGAATGTCAAAACCACAATGTAATAAATGTTGGACAAGACTGGCAGAATTCAGCAAACCCTGCATATCCTTACTGTCTGCTAAAAGAGGCACAGTTGCAATCTTTGACTTAATAGCCTCCAAAGTGCGCTGCTGGTACTTCAGCATATGAAAAAGGCAATTAGTAAACCTAATAGCAAGAGTGGCAGAGGTATCATTTTTTTACCCCACCTATCTAGGTTTCTAGATACCCTGTCGGAAGGAACAGGATTCTTGATAACAGTGGCGTTAACTCCTTTAGGGCCTTGAGAAATGACCTCTGGATCAGCCAACGGATTCCAGAAACAAATGAGAATCAGGGACTCTATAAGTACCTGTCAGGTTTCCTGGGAGCAGGAGGAACCGAATTTGGAGTCAAGGAATTTTCCATAAAAACATCATCAACTACTTCCAACACTGGAGGAATAGAGTACAGTTGTGCACACTTACCATAAATGTAGATGTTTGACTGTATTCACTGTTGCAGTCATTACATTTGGGTAATCTGCTGGCAGGTTGCCCTCAGTCGGCCTGAATAACAAAGTCTTGGGTCCTGCGTCGGTTGCTGTCTCTTCTTCCATGATGTCAGGTCATCAGGGGTATAAAACATGCAGCAGACGCCATTTTATTCAGTTTTTCTTGCCCCAGATGTCAGGTGCCCCCCAAATGGGGAGCAAAATTTATATATATATATATATATATATATATATATATATATATATATATATATATATATATATATATATATATATAAATGCACTTTTAGCAACATAACTTTACCTTCATCTAATAGCAAATACACCACAAAGGCTTTAGTATATAGTGAAGGAAAGAAAAATTATAGAAAAAGGGGGGATGGCGGGTGGATAACCTGGACTGCAACAGTGAATACACTGCAGTCATTACATTTGGGTAGAATCCCAAAGCTATGGATGGGAGGATGGAGCTAAACAGCATTAGGAGCGGCTATAAGGCCCTGCAGAACTGCAGTGGCAAAGCCTGCCCTGGATTTGGAGAAGACAGGCAAATGATAATGCTTTGTGAAGGTATGAACAGAGCTCCAAGTAGCAGCCTCTAGAATGTCTTTGGTTGGGACCCCTCTGAGAAAAGCTGCTGAGGTAGAGGCAGCCCTGGTGGAATGAGATCTGATCCCCTTGGGCACAGGTTTTCCATGGTGCAGGTAGCAGATGGCTTATCCATTTAGAAATACTCTGCTTTGATATAGCCTTCCCCTCTGACCCTGCAGCAAATGCTACCAGTAGTTGCTCAGACTTTCTTAGAGATTTGGTCCTGTTCAAGTAGAATCTTAGTTGTCTGTGTACGTCCAATGAATGCAGAATCTGCTCCCCCTTGTTCTGTGGATTTGGATAAAAAGTTGGCAGGTGAATTGCCTGGTTAGGAGCCACACGGGATACCACCTTAGGCATAAAAGAAGGATTGGTCCTGAGGGACACCCTGTCCGGGTAAAATGTAATAAAAGGCTCCACAGCCATGAGAGCCTTTAGTTCTGAAACCCTTCTTGCTAAAGTGACTGCCAAGAGAAAAGCGGTTTTCCAGGATAGAAATTTTATATCCGTAATAGCTGCTGGTTCAAAAGGAGGCAGGTTGAGTTTTCCAGCACAAAATTGAGGTCCCATGCAGGAGTTGGAGATCTTCTGAGAGGCCTTACATTTTGGCCCCTCTAAGATGCTGTTTAAGCAGAGGATGAGAAAAAGAGGGGAGGCTCTGTGTTGTAATGAGCCGAGATGGCAGAGGCATGGATTTTTATTGAAGAAAAAGATAGGCCCTTGTCTCAGTCAAATATTGTAAAATCTGAGGAATATTGGGCTTTGCTGTGTCTGTTACTTGTGCTCGATTCCAAGCAAATATTCTCTTCCATTTATCAGCATAAGATTTTCTAGTACTAGGCCTTCTGGCTTCCAAAATGACATCCATCACAGATTTACTGAGAGGTGTTTGAATAATTAAATGATCAGCCATGCTGCAAGGTTCAGGGTTTAGAGCTGAGTGTGCAGAATTTGATTGTTCTGCTGAGACAGTAGATGAGGTATTTGAGGCAAGTACCAAGGGGGGAGTTGGGAGTTGAGACATGTTCCTTAGAAGTGGGTACCAGTGTTGTTTAAACCAGTCCGGAGCAACTAGGATCATTTTTGGTTTTTCCTGTCTGACTTTTAGTAAGACCTTGGTGAGAAGAGGCAGAGGGGGAAAAGGCATAGACTGACATGTTTTTCCAACTGAAGGATAGGGCGTCCACCTTCCATGCTTTTTTGTGATGAATTCTTGTGCAGAATTTGTCCAGTTGATAATTTTGGGGAGAGGCAAATAGATCTATGTCTGGGCTCCCCCATTTCAGTGTTAACATGCTGAAGATTTATGGATCCAGTTTCCATTCGTGTGGGTCCATAAGATTTCTGCTTAGGTAGTCTGCCAGAGCATTTTGTTTTCCTGGCAGGAATTGAGCTTGAAGATGTATTTGGTAAGTCAAAGCCATGTTCCACAATACCATGGCTATTCTGCAAAGGGAGTAGGAATGTGTACCCCCCTGCTTGTTTATGTACCACATAACCGTGGTGTTGTCCGTTTTTATCAGTAGTTGTCCTGGATGAAGTAAGTCCTTGAAGGCTGTCAGAGCATTCTGAACAGCTAGCATCTCTTTCAGGTTGATATGCCAATGCAATTGTTTTGGGCTCCATTTTCCCTGAATGCATCTCCCCGCCAGGTGGGGCCCCCAAACATAGTCTGATGCGTTTGTAGTTAGGGTTTAGGTGGCAGGGGGTAGAGTGAACGACAGTCCCTTGTTTTGGTGACCTATCTCTGCCCACCAAAGAAACTTCTGTTGTAGGCAGGGAATGAGGGGTATCATTGTTTCCAGACTGGGACAATGTTGGCTCCATAAACTTTTTAGGCACCACCGTAGTTTCCTCATATGAAGTCTTGCATATGGAATTAGCAGAATGCAGAATGCCATGAACCCCAAAGCCTGCAGAATTTGTCTTGCAGATAACTGGGTTTTTGTTGCCATTTGTTTGGAGTATATTGTCAGTTGCCTTTGTTTGCCTGGTGTTAAGGTAATCCATCT
Source organism: Protopterus annectens (assembly GCF_019279795.1). Classification (NCBI taxonomy): domain Eukaryota; kingdom Metazoa; phylum Chordata; order Ceratodontiformes; family Protopteridae; genus Protopterus; species Protopterus annectens. The sequence goes on from NC_056746.1 coordinate 1,362,470,235, forward strand.
GGGCAGTTGTATTCTAGCTTGCACCCAAGAATGTAATTATTTGAGAGGACACCAGCTGGAATTTCTTTTCGTTTATTGTGTAACCCAAGCATGTTAGAAGCCTTTTTACAAATGCCAGATGTTGAAGAGAGTGTCCTTGTCCTCTGCTTGAATGAGACAGTCATCCAGATAAGGGTAAATTTGTATACCTCTGTCTGCAGAATGCAATTACTGGTGCCAGGCACTCTTTAAGACCCTGGGCGCAGTAGATAAGCCAAAGGGCAGTGCAGAGAATTGGTAATGCAAAACACCTTCTGCATGATTCCCCGATTGGGATATGCAGGTATGCCTCAAGTCTAGAGTCACTAACCAAGCGTTTCTGTCCAGCATAGGCAGTAGCTGTTGTAAAGTCAGCATTTTGAATTTTGGAATGTCCAGGAATGTGTTCAAAATCGATAAATCCAGTATTGGGCGCCAAGAATTGTCTTTTGTGGGTACCAGGAAAAGTCTTGAACAAAAACCTTGTCCTTTTTCCCTTTCTGGTACTGGTTGAATAGCCCTCCTATCCATGAGGGACATAACTTGTTTCTGAGCCTCTGCCCACTGATTTTGTGGCAGGTCTGGCCATCCGTCTGGAATTGGCAAAGTATGGAAATGAAATCTGTACCCCTGGGATACTATGTTCAATACCCACTTGTCCTGGGTAATTAACTGCCACTTTTTTGCATGAAGTGCTAGTTTTCCCCCAAGGGGGCTGCCAAACGTTAAGTGCTGGGTGATGGTACAGGAAAGTCATTAAGACTGCTTACTGTAGGGTTGTCCTTTGTTTCCTCCAGATTTGGAGGTGGAGGCACCCCATTGCTTTGACCTGTAAGAACCCTGTGATTGGTATCTGGAGCCTTTTGAGCGCCTGGATTTGCCTTGAGTGGCTCTGTTAGACACAGGAAAGGACCAATTTTTAGTAGGCCAGTGCCTACTGAACCTGGGTGGCTGCACTTGCAAGAAATCTTTTACAGTTTGCATAGATTTAGCTTTGTCTTCCATTTTTTTTAAACCTCTTCTGCCTTATTACCAAACAGAGTGTCATGCTGCAAGGGGGCATCCAACAATTTAGCTTCAACATGATCAGGCAGATTTTGTTCCTTGAGCCAGGCATGCCTTCTAATCACAGATCCAGTAACTGCGGCCCTGCAAGAGGTCTCCAAGGAATCAAAACCCCAATTGCAAAGTATGCTTTCCAACCTGTTCTGCTGAATGCAATAATTCCTGTAATTATTTAATTTCCACACAATCAGAAATCAACATTATTTTCTGTTTCAGTAAGGCCATAACATGCTGTTGATATTTAAGCATATGAAACTGGCAGTTTAAGGCTCCGATTGCCAAGGTAGCAGATATATAAACCTTCTTTCCCCAGCTATCCAGCATCCTGGAATCTCTATCACAGGGGGTAGGTTTTTTTGGCTGTAGAGGCCTTAACACCCTTGGGACCCTGTGAAATAGTCTCAGGGTCAGCAGAAGGATTTTTGAATAGAAATTTGTGGGAGTCAGGAACCCTGTAATATCTGTCTGGCTTACTAGGAGCCAGAGGTAGGGAATCAGGGGCCATGCTTGATTCTGAAAACACATCATCAACAATGTCTAACATAGGTGGTACAGCCAAAGGCCTATGCTGAGGAAGAAGGAAATCCCCAAGTCTCTTTTTTGATTCAGAGAAGTCCTGACTCTCCCAGTGAAAATGTTCCCTTAAAAGTATGCAAAGTTTCTCCAAAAGAGTAATCCTCAGGAGGAGATGCAGATAGGATGGACTCCTCTGAATCAGAATCCTCAAAGGGTGGAATGGAAAATTTCTGATCAGAAGAATCAGAAGAAATGGAAACCTGATCTGAAGATTCATAATCAGTGTCTTGCCTAGGCCTCTTGGCAGGGGGGGGGTTGGAACCCCTGACTAAGGTAATTAAGTCCTCAGCCATTTTGATCATCTATTTTTTTAGGCATAGGGGCCTGAGCACGTGGCTCATGCATCGTTTTTTTTTAGACATAGAAGATGCTTTTGACCTTGTTTTTGAGGGTGGCGTCTGTTTTATATAAAAATGTTGAGGCCTGAAAACACCCTCAGAAGCCGGTGCCCGCTCAGCGGCTCCGGACCCATCCAAGGGAGAGACATCCGCGGGTTCAAGACTCTGAGAATCTCGTGGCATACCAGACTCCGCATGGGTCTCGGTAGAGGCCTGCGACTCAAAAGTAGAGGGTATCAGAGGCTGCAAAAGTGCCTCACTGAGTATCGGCGACTGGCTTAAGTGAAGGTTTGTCATCGGTTTTGGACCTAAACGGTCTGTCTCTGTCTTTTTCTTTGCGTTTTTTGTGAACACCAGTAGTCGGATTACTAACAGACGACATTTCAGGATAATTAAATCTTGATACAAAATATTTAGAAATAAAACTAGACAGACGCTTAGTGCGTTGGTTAAATCCAACACAAAACCGACAGCAAGGCACGTTATGATCTGGGCCGAGGCAAGGAATACAGTATAAATGAAAATCCTTGAGGTATTTGCTTCCCACAAGTAATGCAATTATTAACTTTTACTGACATCGGTAAGGAGCAAGAAAAAGTTTCCCCAACGGGGTACTTAGCGTTAGTTTGAAGACTTCGGTTCTGAAACTCGAATGCGAAACTTTCAGGAGTCGGCCGACCTGCACTTGCGAACTGCTTCGGGCACCGCGCGGCAAGAAAGACCGAATAAAATGGCATCGGCTGCATGTTTTATACCCCTGACGTCATGGAAGAGACAGCAGGACCCAAGACTTTGTTATTCAGGCCAACTGAGGGCAACCTGCCAGCAGACTACCCAAATGTAATGACTGCAACAGTCAAACACGAAGAACATCCAGAGGCTTATGCTGAGGCAAATCCAAAAATTTCCTAATCCTTTTCTTAGATTGGGGATAATCCTGACTTTCCCCATTTAAAATGCTCCCTGACAGTATTCAAAGTATCACCAAAAGAGAAATCCTCTGGAGGAGAAGCAGAAGGAATGGATTCCTCTGCATCTGAATCCTCAAAAGACCACCTGAGAAAAGTACAGTTTTGTACCTACCATAAATGTAGATGTTCGAGTGTATACACTGCTGCAGTCATTACACTTGGGTTATTCTGCCGTCAGGCGGTTCCCCAGTCGGCCTGAGTTCCAAAGTCTTGGTCCAGCGTCAGTTGTTGTCACCTCCTCTCTGACGTCAATGAGACAGGGGTATACAAGATGCAGCTGACGCCATTTTCTTCAGTTTTTCTTGCCCCAGTTGCCAAGTGCCTCTAAATAGCTAGGCAATTCAAATTGCTAATAAAACATACATAAGAAAAGCAAAAAACAACTTACAGCTACCAGCAATTACTCCCAATAGGTAGTAAGGGTAGAAGACATAAGTACGTACCAGCCAGTAAGAGGGGAAGGAGGGAGGGTAACCTGGACTGCAGCAGTGTATACACTCGAACATCTACATTTACGGTAGGTACAAAACTGTACTATGCTCATCGTGTTACACTGCTACAGTCATTACACTTGGGTAGAATCCCAAATCTGAGGAAGGGTGGCTGGTTCTATAGGGCATTAGGGGTGGCTATAAGGCCCTGCAACACAGCAGTGGCGAAGCCAGCTCTGGATTTAGAGTACAGAGGCAGATGGTAATGCTTGGTGAAGGTATGTACAGAACTCCAAGTTGCTGCTTCCAAAATATCCTTGGTAGGTACTCCCCTGAGGTAGGCAGTTGAAGTGGCTGTTGCCCTGGTGGAGTGAGATCTAATGCTGCTAGGTACAGGTTTTCCATGGTATGTGTAGCAGAAACGTATACAATGACCTATCCATTTTGAGATGGTCTGTTTTGAAATGGCTTTTCCCTGTGCTCCTGCAGCATATGCTACCAGTAATTGTTCAGATTTTCTGAAAACTTTAGTTTTATCCAAGTAGAAGCGTAACTGCCTGTGAATGTCCAAAGAGTGCAGTAGTCTCTCTCCTTTATTCTGTGGTTTAGGATAAAAAGTTGGTAGGTGAATAGTTTGGTTTAGAGCCACACTGGATACCACCTTTGGCATAAAAGTAGGGTTAGTTCTTAAAGACACCCTGTCCTGGTGGAAAAGGAGGATAGGTTCCACTGCCATTAGTGCCTGTAATTCTGAAACTCTTCATGCTGATGTTATTGCCAGGAGCAGAGCAGTTTTCCAAGAGATGTATTTCAATTCTGCTGTGTTGGCTGGCTCAAAAGGTGGTAAAGTTAGCTTCTCCAAAACAAAGTTGAGGTCCCAAGTTGGAGTAGGTGCTCTACGGGGCGGTCTTATGTTTTTAGCCTCTTTGAGGCACTGTTAACACAGGATTAGAGAAAATTGGTGGATCCGTGTTGTAATGAGCAGAGATGGCAGAGGCGTGGATCTTGATAGATGGAAAGAGTCCTTTGTCCAGCATCTCAGTTAAGTATTGTAGTATCCGAGGAATGTTTGGGACAAGAGGGTCAAGGCTGTGAGCTTGGTTCCAGGCACAGAATCTCTTCCATTTATCCGAATAGGCTTTCATGGTACTAGGCCTTCTCGGCCTCCAGAATGACATCCATAACAGCTTTGGAGAGAGGCATTGCTTGCTTGACTAAGGAATCTTCCATGCAGCTAGGTTTAAGGTCTTTAGCTGGCTGTGTAGTATTTGTTTGTTGTGCCGAGTCAGCAGATGTGGGCTTTGAGGCAAAATCCACGGTGGTTCTTGTGCTAAGCTCCTTAAGACTGGGTACCAGTGCTGGCGTGGCCAGTCTGGTGCAATCAGGATCATCTTTGGCTCTTCCTGCCTGGCTTTTATGAGTACCATTGGCAGGAGAGGTAGTGGTGGGAAAGCATATACTTGTAGGTTCTCCCAGCTGAATGAGAGGGCATCCACTTTTAATGCCTGTGGATGGTAACTCCTTGTGCAGAATTTTTGTAGCTGGCAGTTTATTGGGGATGCAAACAGATCTATGTCCTGGCTCCACCATTTCTGTGTTATCAATCTGAATATTTGTGGATTCAGTTCCCATTCGTGGGGATCCATGATGTTTCTGCTTAAGTCGTCTGCCAGTGTGTTTTTGTCTCCTGGCAGGAATTGTGCTTGCAGATGAACTTGAAGATTTATAGCTGTGTTCCACAAGGTCATAGCTTGTCTGCATAGGGGGTAGGAGTGCGTGCCCCCTTGCTTGTTTATGTACCACATAACTGTGGTGGTGACTGTCTTTAGCAGTAGTTGTCCTGGATGCAGCAGGTCCTTGAAGGCTATAAGTGCATTTTGTACAGCTAGCATCTCTTTTTGATTGATGTGAAGATGCCTTTGTTCTGCGGGCCACGTGCCCTGGATACATTTGCCTGCCATGTGTGCTCCCCAGGCGTAATCCGATGCATCTGTTGTCAGTGTTTGCCTGGCTGTGGGTTGTGTAAAAGGCTGCCCCTTGTTGAGGTGACAAGCTTGAGCTCACCATTGAAACTCCTGTTGAAGGCAAGGAATTAGTGGTAAAACTGTTTCCAAACTTTGACAGTGTTGAGACCATACATTCTTTAGGTACCATTGTAGTTTCCTCATATGCAGTCTGGCATATGGAATTGGTAGTATGCAAGATGCCATGTAACTCAAGGCCTGCAGAATTTTTCTTGCAGGGAGTTGGGTCTTTGTTGCCATCAATTGAAAGTATTGAGTCAGTTCTTGTTTGTCTGGTGTGAGATAAGCCATCTGGGCCGTTGTGTTCAAGCTGGCACCCAGGAATATAATCTCTTGTGAGAGTGCTAGTTTTGATTTCTTTTCGTTTACTGTGTAACCCAGGCAACTTAATAACTGTTTTACAAACACCAGATGCTTTAGAAGAATGTCCTTTGCTCTCTGCTTGAATCAGGCAGACGTCCAGGTACGGATAAATTTAAATTCCTTTCTGTCTGCAAAATGCAATTACTGGTGCCAGGCACTTTGTGAAGACCCTGGGAGCAGTAGATAAGCCAAAGGGCAGTGCAGAGGATTGGTAGTGCGTTGAACAAGCTATGAATCTGAAGTATCTTCTGCAGTTTTGTCTGATAGGGACATGCAGGTATGCCTCTGAGGTCCAAAGTCACGAGCCAAGCTTTCTTGCCCAGCATGGGAAGAAGCTGCTGTAATGTCAACATTTTGAATTTCGGAACATCCAGGTAAGTGTTTAGAGATGAAAGATCCAGAATGGGCCTCCAGGCTTTGTCCTTCCTGGGTACCAGAGTCTTGAGTAAAATCCTTGTCCTTGCTCCTGTGATGGTACCTTTTGAATAGCTCTCATATCCAGGAGTGCTGTAATTTGTTTTTGAGCCTCTGCCCATTGATTTGGTGGCAGATTTGGCATTCCTTTTAACCTTGGCAGAGTGTGAAAGTGGAACCTGTAACCTTGAAATACAATGTTGAGAACCCATTTGTCTTTGGTGATCATTTGCCAATTGTGGTAGAAGAGTGCCAGTTTTCCTCCCAAGGGGGCTGCCAATAAGGATTTGTTTGACAGCTGTAGTGGGAAGTAATTGGAGCGGTTTTTTATATGGTTGGGGCCTGTCTTCCCCTTCTTTCTGGCCTGATGCAACCCATTGTCAAGGCCTATAAGTACCTTGTGTTTGACCTCTACCTCTTGGACGTCTGTATCTTCTCCTTTGAGGTCTAATTGGAAAGGACCAATTCTTAGTTGGCCAGTTTCTGCTAAATCTAGGAGGCTGAACCTGTAAGAAATCCTTCACCGTTTGCATAGATTTTGCCTTATCCTCCATTTTCTTTAGTACCTCTTCTGTCTTAACTCCAAATAGCACATCCTGCTGTAAAGGTGCATCCAATAATTTTGCTTTAACATGATCTGGTAACGTATGTTCTTTTAACCAAGCATGTCTTCTAATGACAGAGCCTGCAACTGCTGCTTTGCAGGAGGCCTCTAGAAAATCAAAACCACACTGCAAAGTATGCTTTCCCACTTGTTCAGCTGCATGCAATAAATCCTGCATCTTTAAAATTAGGAGGATCTGATTATGGACGCATTTTTTGTTTTAACTGAGACAGTAAAAATTGCTGATATTTTAGCATGTGAAACTGGAAATTTAAGGCTCTCATTGCTAAAGTTGCAGACGTATATACTTTCTTTCCCCACCTGTCTAATGCTCTGGAATCTCTGTCAGAGGGAAAGTACAGTTTTGTACCTACCATAAATGTAGATGTTCAAGTGCCAATACAGCTGCAGTAATCACAGATGGGTTCTCTGCCGTCAGGCGGTCCCTCGGTCGGCCGAATTCCAAAGTCTTGGTCCGGTGTCGGTTGTCGTCGCTTTCTCTTCTGACGTCAGTGAGGCCAGAGTATATAAGACACAGCCGACGCCATGTTCTTCAGTCTTTCTTGCCCCAAATGTCAGGTGCCCCCAGAAGGAAGGCAATACATAAATTATGCTTATATGCGTATACATGCAATGCAATATAATCCAAAATCAGTGGTTGCAAGCAAATAAACCATAGAAGGATAACCCAGTCAGGTTGTATGAAGAGGTTGTTAGGCCCCATGCCTTTACCAAGTGGGGAAGGAGGGAGGGAAACCTGTACTGCAGCTGTATTAGCACTCGAACATCTACATTTATGGTAGGTACAAAACTGTACTATGTTCATCGTGCATACAGCTGCAGTAATCACAGATGGGTAGAGTCCCAAAGCTACGCACAGGGTGGTAGGTACTAGGAGGAACTGGGTTGAGCCAGAATGCCCTGCAAAACAGCAGTGGCAAAGCCTGCTCTTGTTCTGGAATATAAAGGCAGGTGGTAGTGTTTTGTGAAGGTATGTACAGAACTCCAAGTGGCTGCCTCCAGAATATCTTTGGTAGGAACTCCTCTGAGGAAGGCTGTAGAGGTAGCTGTGGCCCTGGTGGAGTGTGATCTGATCCCTGTAGGGACAGATTTCCCATGATAGGAATAACAAAACCGTATGCAGTGGCCTATCCACTTTGAAATAGTCTGCTTGGAAACTGGCTTCCCTTGAGCCCCTACAGCATAGGACACAAAGAGTTGTTCTGATTTCCTGAAGGCCTTTGTTCTGTCCAAATAGTAACGTAGCTGCCTATGGATGTCTAAGGAATGTAGCAGCCTTTCCCCTTTGTTTTGAGGATTGGGGTAAAAGGTAGGAAGGTGTATGGCTTGATTTAAAGCTACCCTAGATACCACTTTAGGCATAAATGATGGGTTGGTACGAAGGGAAACCCTGTCCTGATGGAAAATGAGAAAGGGCTGCACCGCCATGACGGCCTGTAGTTTCGAAACTCTACGAGCTGAAGTGATAGCCAGAAGGAAGGCAGTTTTCCAGGACAAATATTGCAAATCTGTTGAGGCAGCTGGTTCAAAAGGAGGCAATGTTAATTTTTCTAGTATGTAATTAAGATCCCAGGCTGGTATTGGTTGTTTCCTTGGTGGTCTAATATTCTTAGCCCCTCTGAGGAACTGTCGTAAGAGTGGATGAGAAAATAAAGGAGGATCCGTGTTGTATTCTGCAGAAATGGCTGAGGCATGGATTTTTATGGAAGAAAATGAGTCCACTGTTCAGCAGCTCAGCTAGATACTGTAATACCTGAGGCAAGTTCAGTTTTCTAGGGTCCTGGCCTTTGTTCACATTCCAAGAACAAAACCGCTTCCATTTAGCGGAGTAAGCTTTTCTAGTAGATGGCCTTCTGGCCTCCAAAATGACATCCTGTACCTCCTTGGAGAGTAGGGTCTGTTGTGGTGTTCAGGAATTTTCCATGCAGCGAGATTTAGTGTTTTCAGCTGACTGTGGAGAGTTTTGTAGCTGTGCTGAGTCAGCAGAAGAGGCAGAGGCAGGGACCAGGGAGGAGTATGTGTTAGGCTCCTCAGCAATGGGTACCAGTGTTGCCTTGGCCAATCTGGAGCAATCAGTATCATCTTCTGTCTGTCTGCTCTTGCTTTCAAAAGTACCTTGGGCAGAAGAGGCAGAGGTGGGAATGCGTAAACTGTCCATGCTGTCCAACTGAATGAAAGGGCGTCCACTCTCCATGCCTTTGGATGAAAGGTCCTCGAACAAAAATTTTCCAATTGACGATTCCTGTGGGAGGCAAAAAGATCTATGTCTGGCCTCCCCCACACTTGGGTTATTTCTGTAAACACCTGCGGATGTAACTTCCATTCGTGTGGATCTGTCATATTTCTGCTTAATTTGTCTGCCAGCGTGTTTTCCAATCCTGGCAGGTACTATGCTTGAAGTTCGATTTGCCATTCCAGAGCCAAGTTCCAAAGGGTCATGGCTAGTCTGCACAAGGGGTATGACTGTGTTCCTCCTTGTTTGTTTATGTACCACATTACTGTGGTCTTGTCTGTTCTTATCAGTAATTGACCTGGATGCAGGAAGTCCTTGAAAGCTGTAATTGCATTTATTACTGCTAGCATTTCTTTTTGATTGATGTGGAGGTGCTTTTCTTTTTGGGACCATTTGCCCTGGATGCACCTGTCCGTCATGTGCGCCCCCCCAAGCGTAATCTGAGGCATCTGTTGTGATAACTTGCTCTGCTTGAGGCTTGCAGAATGGGAGGCCTGTGTTTGCTTGACATGCTTGGGCCCACCATAGAAATTCTTTTTGCAAACATGGGATTATTGGTATTATTGTTTCCAAACTGTGACTGTGTTGAGACCATAGGTTTTTTAGGTACCATTGAAGTTTCCTCATATGCAGCTTTGCACATGGGATTAAAAGAATGCAAGATGCCATGAATCCCAGAGCCTGCAGGATTTTCCTTGCAGTAAGCCTGGTACTTTTTGCTAGTATTTTGAAGTACTGAGATAGTTGCCCTTGTTTTTCTGGCATAAGATAGGCCATCTGGGTGTTTGTGTCCAAGTTGGCACCCAGGAAAGTTATTTTCTGAGATGGTGTTAGCCTTGATTTCTCTTTGTTGATTGTGTATCCCAGAGCATGTAATAGACGTGTCACATATGCCAGATGTTCCAGAAGTATGTGTTTGCTGTCCGCTTGGATCAGGCAGTCATCCAAATAAGGGTAAATTTGTATCCCTTGAAGTCTGCAGTAGGCAATCACTGATGCCAGGCACTTTGTGAATACTCTGGGCGCAGTAGATAAGCCAAAGGGCAATGCAGAGAATTGATAGTGGATTGAACCTGCAAGAAATCTGAGGCATCTTCTGCAGCTTTGTCTGATTGGGACATGCAGGTATGCCTCCTTGAGGTCCAATGTTACCAGCCAAAACTCCTTGCCCAGCATGGGAAGAAGTTGCTGTAATGTGAGCATCTTGAATTTTGGTACGAGTAGAAATGTGTTTAGGATGGATAAGTTCAAAATGGGTCTCCAGTCAGTTCCTTTCCTTGGTACCAGAAAAAGTCTTGAATAAAAACCTTGACCTTGTTCGTGAGAAGGTACCTCTTGAATAGCTCTCATGCTTATGAGCTCTGAAATTTGTAGTTGTGCCTCTGCCCTTTGATTCTGTGGCAGGTTTGGCATGCCTCTCATTTTTGGAAGACTGTGGAAATGAAATTTGTAGCCTCTGTTTATAATGTCCAGGATCCATTTGTCTGTTGTGACAATATGCCAATTGGTTGCAAATAATGCTAGCTTTCCTCCCAAAGGTGCTGCCAGCTGAGACGTGCTTGGCATGGAAATGAGGGAGTCATTGGGTTTGCTTCCTGTATTGTTGTGCACTGTCCTCGCCACCTCTTGGTGCTGGAGTTTGCCATTGTCGTCCTCTATATGATCCATGTGATTGCCCTCTGCCCCTTGTGCGTCTGTATCTACCTCTTTGGGGCTTGTCGGTGGCTGGAAAGGACCAGTTTTTTGAAGGCTAATTTCTGCTAAAACGTGGTGGTTGGACCTGGAAAAAGGTTTTGACAGTTTGCATGGATTTGGCTTTTTCTTCCATTTTCCGTAGCATCTCCTCAGCATTAGTACCAAACAGCACATCCTTTTGTAAAGGAGCATCTAGAAGTTTAGCTTTCACATGATCAGGCAAGTTTTGTTCTCTAAGCCAAGCATGTCTGCGAATGGCTGATCCCGTAGCAGCCGCTCTACTGGAAGCCTCTAGGGCATCATAACCACATTGTAAAGTGTGTTTACCCACTTGCTCTGCACTATGCATCATATCTTGTAACTCCTTTAAATCTGGTTGTTCAGGTTGAGACATTTTATTCCTTAATTGTGATAACAGGAACTGTTGATATTTAAGCATATGAAACTGACAATTTAAGGCCCTCATGGCTAGGGTGGCAGAGGTATATACCTTTTTTCCCCCACCTTTCTAAAGATCTTGATTCCCTTTCTGTAGGAAGTGGATTCTTGGCAGTGGAGGCCTTCAATCCCTTGGGGCCTTGTGAAATGGTTTCAGGGTCAGCATTATGGCTTTTGAAGAGAAATTGGTGAGAGCTGGGTACTCTGTAATACCTATCAGGTTTGACTGGTGCAGGAGGCAGAGAATCCGGGTTAAGGCAAGTCTCCGAGTAGACATCATCAAGTATGTCCAAAACAGGAAGTATCGCCAGAGGTCTGTGTTGAGGTAACAAAAGAAATTCCCTAAGTCTTTTCTTGAAATCTGAAAAGTCTTGGCCTTCCCAATGGAAGTGTTCCCTCAAGGTGTGCAAGGTTTCCCCAAAGGAAAAATCCTCAGGAGGAGATACAGAAGGGATGGACTGTTCTGCATCCGAATCCTCAAAAGGAGAGTAAGAGTGTTCCTCTGCATCAGAATGTTCTGATAAAATGGATCCCTGATCAGAAGAGGGTGAATCTTCCTCCACTCTGGGTCTCTTGTCTGGAGGGGGTTGAGAACCTCTGATAAGAGTAATTAAATCCTCAGCCATTTTAAGCATCTGTTTTTTAGGCATGGGACCGGGAGATGGACCCTGTGCTACAGGCCTCGTGGGATGCCTGGCTGTTTTGGATTTAGTAAAGGCCTTAATTGAAAAAGAAGATGAGGTCCTAAAGACACCATGAGTGGAGGTGGACCTGTCCACATTAGTAGGCTCAACATTAGCAAAAACTTCGGTGGTTGTAGTCTGGGAAAGGGCCGAGGTCCCAGCGGTCTCGGGTACAGAGGACACCGCCAAAGGAGTGTCGTCGGTAGTCAGGGACTGCAAAGGTGTCTCGCTGAGAACCGAACCACGTGTAGCCTGTTTTGGCGGGGACCGCGGGCCTCGCGTGTCGGTCCTTTTCCTTGCGTTTTTTGGACAAAATGGTAGTCTGAGTGTCAGACGACATTTTATAATCAAAAGCTTTACCAAAGTAGTGTTGGGCGAACTCCGCCCGACGCTTAATAGTGCGTTTATTGAAGGTAGCGCAAAAGCGACAGCCCGAGACGTCGTGGTCTGGGCCCAAACAAGGTATGCAGAGGGAATGGAAATCTTTATGCGGTATTTGCTTCCCACAAGAAATACAATTATTAACTTTTTCTGACATCGGTCTGAGGCAAGAAAAGTTTCCCCAACGGGGTACTTAGCTTTAAATGAAGACTTCGGTTTCCAAAATTTTCGTAATTCAGGAGCTGGCCGACTGGCACTTGCGAACTGCTTCTGCTTCGGGCACCGCGCGGCAAAAAAGACTGAAGAACATGGCGTCGGCTGTGTCTTATATACTCTGGCCTCACTGACATCAGAAGAGAAAGCGACGACAACCGACGCCGGACCAAGACTTTGGAATTCGGCCGACCGAGGGACCGCCTGACGGCAGGGAACCCATCTGTGATTACTGCAGCTGTATGCACGATGAACATCTGGATTATTGGCTGATGAGGCCTTAACTCCTTTGGGTCCCTGAGAAATAGTTTCAGGGTCAGCTACAGTGCTTTTATACAGAAATTTATGTGAGTCAGGGACTCTGTAGTATCTGTCAGGTTTAACAGGGGCTGGAGGTAAGGAATCAGTATTTAAGCTGGATTCAGTATACACATCATCCACAATATCTAACACTGGCAGAATAGCAAGGGGTTTGTGTTGAGGTAATAAAAGGAAGTCTCTGAGCTTTTTCTTGGATTCTGAATAATCCTGGCCTTCCCAGTGGAAATGCTCCCTCATGGTATGTAGGGTTCCCCAAAGGAGTAGTCCTCAGGTGGAGAGGCTGATGGAATAGATTCCTCAGCATCAGAATCCTCATAAGGGGGTAAGGAGTATCCTAGGTCTGAGGATGAATCAGAAGAGATGGACACCTGGTCGGATGAGTCGTAGTCTGCATCCTGTCTAGGCCTTTTATCAGGAGGGGGATGGGACCCCCTGATCAGAGTGATTAGGTCTTAGGCCATTTTGAGCATTTGTTTCTTAGGCATGGAGGCCTGTCCTGGAGAATGCTGTATTTGTTTCTTTGGCTTTAAAGGAGGCTTAGACTTAGCTGAGGGTTTAATGCTCAACTGAGTACATCTGAAAACACCCTCTGTAGCTGTGGCTTGCTCAGCTACTCCGGATCCCTCTGAAAGGTTAGTCTCGGTAGGCTGAAGAACTTGTGCGTCCAAAGGCCCAGCCATCTCCACGTGGGAGTCGGATGCGACTTGTGGTTCTACAGAAGTGGTCGTCAGGGGCTGCAAAGGTGCCTCGCTGAAAACCGGAGAACCGGCGACTGGACTAGAAGAGGCTTCGTCGTCAGTTTTGGGCTTCGGATGCCTATCCTCGTCTTTGCGCTTTTTGTGTATTCCGGTCATCGGAAGTTCCAACGGCATGGTATAGTTGAATTTTCTACCAAAATAATGTCGGGCAAAATCAAACAGACGTTTAATAGTGCGCTTGTTAAACCTAGCACAAAACCGACAACCAGTGACGTTGTGGTCAGGGCCTAGGCAAGGGATACAATAGGAATGGAAATCCTTATGAGGTATTTGCTTCCCACAAGAAACACAGTTATTAACTTTTACTGACATCGGTCTGAGGCAAGAAAAAGTTTCCCCAACGGGGTACTTAGCTTTGTAGAAGACTTCAGTTCTGGATTCGGAATGAAAATCTCAGGAGACGGCCGACCGGCACTTGCTAACTGCTTTTGCTTCGGGCACCGTGCGGCAAGAAAGACTAAAGAAAATGGCGTCGGCTGCATCTTATATACCCCTGTCGCATTGACGTCAGGGAGGAGGTGACAGCAACCGACGCTGGACCAAGACTTTGGAACTCAGGCAGACTGGGGAACCGCCTGACTGCAGGATAACCCAAGTGTAATGACTGCAGCAGTGTAACACTATGAACATCTTCCTCTTCATCAGCAGAAATGCTAGAAGTATCAGAACCTGAATAGGATAAAGCCTCAGGAGAGACATCCCTACCCCTTTTTGAAGAAGGAGGCTGTGAACCCCTAATAAGAGTCAAAAGGTCATTAGCCATTTTAAACATTTGAGATTGAGGGGAACGAGAGGAAACTGGAGCCTCTTTCTTCAAAGGCTTACGACTGGAAGACTTACCTGCAAGTCTGAAGGACTCGGGAGGCCTGGCAAAAGCCGAAGTCGTGGCAGAGGTAGTCAGTATGAGCCTGCTGTCTGCATGAAGAACAGAGGCCTTGGACATAGGAGCCAGCTTAGTGGCTCTGGATCCAGCTAAAGAAGCAACAGGCGGAAGGTCAGAAGAAAAATGGAAGCCGGAGGTCTGGGGGACTCTGAAATAGTCTCAACCGAGGCCTGTGGTTGAAAACCCGCATACTGCAGGGGCTGCAAAAGCACCTCACTGGCTACCGCAGGACTGACTACCAACTTAACATCGGAAAACTTGACCCTCTGAAGCCTGTCGCGGTCCTTATCCTTACACTTCTTAGGGATATCCGAAGCCCCAGCGGACGCCATACCGACAAACTTAGGCCACACTCCAAAATGCTTAGCTAAAAGCTTAGCCTGACGACGAATAGTATGCAGATTAAAGGAAGCACAGAGATCACAATTAGGAACGTCGTGGTCAAGGCCTAAACAAATAATACAATAGGAATGAAAATTTCTATGGGGAATCTGCTTTCCACAGGTAAGACAATTATTAACTTTTTCTGACATTCGTTAAGGCAAGAAAAGAGGACCCACAACGGGGTACTTAGCTGTAGTTGACCAACTTTGTAGTCAGAAACCAAAAAAAGGTAAACTGCCGACCGGCACTCATGCAAATATGCTTATGCTTCGGTCTCCGTGGCAAGGAAGACTAAGAAGACTGACGAAGTGACGCCGGCTGCCTCCTTTTGTATCGGGCGTTCTTTACAACCAATGACAGCCGATGTCATGTTTACTTACGAAATAAACTTTCAAGACCGGAAAAACAAACTAGAGAAAACCACCGCTAATTCAAAAGCCAAGAACTCGACTCAGGCCAGTCCAAAATGTAAAAAACATGAAAAACAACAAATTTTATTAAGCCACTGTAAAAGCTTTTCGTTAGTACCTTGCACTAACTTCTTCAGACAAGCAAAACATTCTCACCATTACAAGTGAGTTTAAATACCAGCATTGAAACACAACCACACCCCTTGCTCTCCCTTTAGCTCCTTAAAGGTACAGATCACAGCTAACTAAGGTGCATTTGCAATTCTCTATTAACATAATAAAAAATTCATACACCGAGACTGTAATAGCAAGCTTTGAAACTAAAAGAAAAAAGCCCAATATTTTGATTATTAAACTGTATAAAGTAGATAAATATGTAAAATATATAAAATAACAAAAATAAAAATAAAAATAACGATGTTTAACCTACAGCATATACTAATAGAAGCGCGACGCTTCCTAATCAAAAATTACCTATGCATACATTGTATCTTGCCTGCTTTCAAGTAAAATAACTAATGTAATGAATATAATAAATACAATGAAATTAATGCATATTGTCCTAAGCATCTAAATAACAGCTACCCAAGAAAAATAATAGAATATTAATCATATCTCACTAAATAATAAAAATAATATAGAAATATAAAATATGACATGTAACATATAATATAACATAAATTTAGGCTACTCTGTACAGGTTTAATACCGTCTGAAGAAGTTAGTGCAAGGTACTAACGAAAAGCTTTTACAGTGGCTTAATAAAGTTTGTTTTTCATGTTTTTTTACGTTTTGGACTGGCCTGAGTAGAGTTCTTAGCTTATGAATTAGCGGTGGTTTTCGCTAGTTCATATTTACTTACCTTTGGTATTCTGGACGATCGAGGGCTACTGGGAGCGGATAAGCCATTGGTTAGGACTGCAACAGTGAAACACGAACATCTAATGATGTGGACATCCTACAAAAGGGCCTCACTGAGGCAGCCTGGTGTCAAAGCCATGACCTCAAGCTCAATGCCAAAAAGTGCATTGTCATCCCCCTTGGTAAATACTCTGTACTCATGAGCTACCACATAGGTGGTAGTCTACTTAACACCAAAAGTGTGATGAGACCTTGGGACACAGGTGGACAGTAGTCTCTCCTTTGATAATCATATTGCCACAATAGTCAGGAAATTCTTCTGTGCCACAACTCATCACAAAAGGTTTCTCATCCAGGAAAAAGAGAGGTCATTGTTCCCCCCTCTACTCGTCACTCATTAGACCCATTACAGAGTACAAAGCCGCTTTTGTTATGTACGTCACAAGACATCTACAACTGGAAAGGCCGTAGAAATACCTCACAAAGAGGATTACCAGCCTCAAACAGATGCCCTACACAGACTGTCTCAAAAAACTCCAGCTTTACTCCATCGCATATCGCCTAATCAGAGACAATCTCTGCCTAACATACAAAGCTATGTCAAACGCAGAGCTATTGGACATGCTCCACTTAAAGAAATCCCAAGCCCTCCAAGCTACACGCTTTAGGAACCTAAGCCTCGTCACCACAAACAGAACATGCTGGAGGGATAGATTCCTGACCCAGAGACTTCCCATACTCAAACTATATCAAACAAAGCTCCTCATTAGCACTCCAAGAAAAATCTTGATGATTGATGGGAAATAGGAAATTCAGCCCAGGGATCACCTCTGTGGCTCTGCTTGACAGGGGCACAGGAAAATAATTTTCTTGGGTGGCAAAAGCCAGGGTACCTTTTTGGCTAGGCTTACATAGGCCCTAGGGCCAATAGCTAGTACCTACCTATGAGCCTATGAAAAGTGAACAAAGCAAACTGGACCCAAACAATGCATACGGAGGAGACAGAATTAGTGATAAAGACATGACAACACTAACGCATGAACTTTCAGTACCATTATATCAATTATTCAACAGATCACTTAAGTATGGGGTGATTCCTCAAGACAGGAAACATGCACTTGTTAAATCCATCTTTAATGGAAAGGGGAACAGGACAAATCCAGACTCTTATGACTCATATTTACTTGTGTTATAGAAAAATACTTTGCATAAATTGTCAGACATAACTATTATGTCATGAAACCATTATCAGCAGAGGATATTAAAGAGATCTATAAACACATGTAACATGTTCTACAAGAACATAGCCATTAAAAATGAAAAACTGTGCTGTAGTGTAATGCCATACATACACAAAAAATATATATATATATATCAATAAATTATAAAAACTAGGTACTGATGTAAACTTGATAAGACAGGATACGGCAAGTCTCATACAGCAACTGGATAGGTGAAATTCAAGAGCTTTGTCCTAGACCAATGCTTGTTCAGGTTGCATATTTCAGACCTATCGTTTTCATCTGAGGTGTTCTACAGTCTGTATGCAGACGACTTAAAATGGTCAAACTGATTACATCAGTTTCAAACAAGACAAGTCTGCAAACGAATTTCAATAAACTGACCATCTGGGCACAAGAGAATAATATGCTGATGAACATATCAAAAAGTAAGCACACAAAAATAAGTAGAAAGTACAGTTGTGTACACTTACCATAAATGTAGAGGTTAGAGTGCATTCACTGTTGCAGTCATTACATTTGGGTTATCTGCTTGCAGGTAGCCCACAGTCGGCCTGATTAACAAAGTCTTGGGTCCTGCGTCGGTTGCTCTCTCTTCTTCCGTGACGTCAGGTCGTGAGGGGTATAAAACATGCAGCCGACGTCATTACATCAATTTTTCTTGCCCCAGATGTCAGGTGCCCCCCTAATGGGAAGCAATTAAATCTATAAATATACAAGGTTATACCTCAAACAAAAAAGCAAATACACCAAAAAGCTTTTAAGCATTGAAAAGGAGAGAAGAGGTATAGCCAAACGAAGTCAGGGGGCTGGATGGAGGGTAACCAGGGCTGCAACAGTGAATACACTCCAACATCTACATTTATGGTAAGTGTACACAACTGTACTATGTTCTTCATGTTTCACTGTTGCAGTCATTACATTTGGGTAGATCCCCAAAGCTAAGGATGGGAGGAGGAATTTAGATAGCATTAGGATCAGCTATAAGGTCCTGCAAAACTGCAGTGGCAAAGCCAGCTCTGGATTTAGAGAAAATTGGCAAATGGTAATGCTTGGTTAAAGTATGTACAGAACTCCAGGTAGCAGCTTTTAGGATGTCCCTGGTAGGTACGCCTCTGAGAAAGGCTGTAGAGATAGATGCAGCCCTGGTTGAGTGGGATCTGATCCCCTATGGGATCTGATCCCCTGTGGGATAGGGTTTCCATGGTTCTTATAGCAGAAGTAAATGCAATGGCCTATCCGTTTGGAGATGGTTCGCTTTGAAATAGCCTTCCCCTCTGTCCCTGCAGCAAATGCCACCAGCAGTTGTTCAGATTTCCTTTGAGGTTTAGACCTGTCCAAGTAGAATCTAAGTTGTCTGTGCACATCTAAGGAGTGCAGTATCCGTTCCCCTTTGTTCTGTGGATTAGGATAGAAGGTAGGCAAATGAATGGACAGATTAAAGGGCACACTGGATACCACCTTTGGCATGTAAGAGGGATTGGTCCTGAGGGACACTCTGTCCGCATGAAAGATGATGAAAGGCTCCACTGCCATAAGGGCCTGTAATTCAGATACCCTTCTTGCTGAAGTGATGGCTAAAAGGGAAGCTGTTTTCCAAGAAAGAAATTTTAAATCTGCATTAGCAGCTGGCTCGAAAGGAGGAAGGGTGAGTTTCTCAAATACAAAGGTAAGGTCCTAGGCTGGAGTTGGAGCTCTCCTGGGTGGTCATAAACTTTTGGCCCCGCTGAGAAACTGCTTGAGCAGTGGGAGAGAGAAGAGGGGAGGTTCTGTGTTATAATGAGCTGAAATGGCTGAGGCGTGAATTTTTATTGAGGAAAAAGACAGGCCCTTGTGAAGCATCTCAGTTAAGTATTGTAAAATCGGAGGTAAATTGGGCACTGCTGTGCTCATCCCTTGAGAATGGTTCCAGGCACAGAATCTTTTCCATTTTTCAGCATAAGACTTTCTAGTACTAGGCCTCCTTGCCTCTAAAATGACATCCATCACTGGTTTACTGAGGGATGGTAAAGGAGAGCTTAGGTAATTAGCCATGGCTGCTAGGTTCAGTGTTTGAAGCTGAGAGTGCAGAATCTGGTCTCCTGCTGAGACAGCAGGGTAGGAGTCTGAGGCAGGTGCCATGGGGCCAACAGTGACGCACTGCACAGGAGGGGGGGGGGTACCAGTGTTGGCGTGGCCAGGCTGGTGCAATCAAAATCATCCTTGGCTTGTCTTGTTTGATCTTAAGCAGTACTTTGGAGAGCAGAGGCAGAGGAGGAAAGGCATAAACTGATAGGTTTTTCCAGCTGAAGGACAGAGCATCCACTTTCCAAGCTTGTCTGTGGGGAGTCCTTGTACAAAATTTTTCCAATAGATAGTTCTGGGGGGAGGCAAACAGGTCTATATCTGGCCTCCCCCATTTGCTTGTCAACATGTTTAAAATCCTTGGTTCCAGTTTCCACTCGTGTGGGTCCATGAGGGTTCTGCTTAGTCCATCTGCCAGTGTATTTAGTTTTCCTGGCAGGAACTGAGCTTGTAGATGCACTTGGTAGCTCAAGGCTGTGTTCCACAATGCCATGGCTAGTCTGCAGAGGGGGTAAGAATGTGTACCCCCCTGCTTGTTTATGTACCACATAACAGTGGTGGTGTCAGTCTTTACCATTAGTTGTCCTGGAAGAATGTGGTCCTTGAAGGCTGTCAAAGCATTCTGTACAGCTGACATTTCTTTATGATTGATGTGAAGGTGCATTTGAATTGCGTTCCATTTGCCCTGAATGCACTTCCCTGCCAGGTGCACCCCCCCCGCCATGCACAGTCTGATGAGTCTGTTAGGGTTTGGGCGGCAGGGGGTAGTGTGAATGGTAGTCCCTTGTTTTGGTGGCAGGCCTCTGCCCACCAAAGGAACTCTAGGCGCAGGCAAGGAATGATAGGAATCATCGCTTCTAGATCCTGAGAATGTTGACACCATAGGCTTTTTAGATACCATTGTAGTTTCCTCATATGCAGTCTTGCATATGGAATTAGAAGAATGCAGGAGGCCATGAACCCCAAGGCTTGTAGTATTTGCCTTGCAGATAACAGGGTTTTTGTGGCCACTTGTTTGAAGTAGGTTGTCAAGTGAATTTGTTTCTCTGGCGTGAGGAAAGCCATCTGGGAAGTTGTATTCAAGCTTGCTCCCAGGAATATAATTTGTTGACAGGGTACCAGGTGTGATTTCTTTTTGTTTATGGTGTACCCCCAGACAAGTTAGCACCCTCTGCACAAAAGCCAGATGATTCAAAAGTATGTCCTGGCTTTCTGCCCGAATTAGACAATCGTCCAGGTATTGGTATATTTGAATATTTCTTTGCCTGCAAAATGCAATGACTGGAGTTAGGCACTTTGTGAATACCCTGGGCACAGTAGATAAGCCAAAAGGGCAGTGCAGAGAACTGATAGTGCGTGTAGCCTGCTTTGAAGCGTAGGTATCGGATTCCCTGACTGGGATGTGCAGGTATGCTTCCTTTAAATTTACTGTTGCCAAGCAGCCATCTTTGCTTAGCATAGGAAGCAACTGCTGAAGAGTCAGCATCTTGAATTTTGAAATCACCAAAAAGGTGTTTAGAGTAGGCAGGTCCAGGATAGGACGCCATGAATTGTCTTTTCTGGGTACCAGGAATAATCTTGAGTAGAAACCTTGTCCCTTTTTCTCTTCTGGTACCAACTGAATAGCCCCTATGCTTAAGAGAGAGTACTTGCTTTTGGGCCTCTGCCCACTGCTTTGGAGGTAGATCCAGCCAACCGCTTGGAGTTGGTGACGTGTGGAAGTGAAATCTGTATCCTTGGGACACTACATTTAAAACCCATTTGTCCTGGGTAATAAGTCCCCAGTTCTTTGCATGAATTGCACTTTCCCCCCAAAGAGGCAGTCAGTTGAGAAGTGCTTGGAAGTTTTAAAAAGAAGTCATTGAGACTGTTTACCATAGGGGGGGATTTTATTACTCCCAAATTTGGAAGTGGAAGCCCCCCACTGCTTAGTCCTGTGCGTCCTCTGGGACTGAAGCCTGGGTGCTCTGCTAGATCTGGGTTTGGACTGAAGGTCTGGAAGAGGCAGGAAAGGACCAATTCTTAGAAGGCCAATGCCTACTAAATTTTGGAGGTTGTACTTGTAAAGTGTCGTTAACAGCTTGCACAGATTTAGCTTTTTCCTCCATCTTTTTAAGAACTTCTTCTGCCTTGTTGCCAAACAGGTGGCCCTGATTTAAGGGAGCATCCAGTAATTTCGCTTTAACATGATCTGGCAAGGATTGCTCCTTAAGCCAAGCATGGCTTCTAAGTACAGACCCAGTTACCGCAGCCCTGCAAGATGCCTCTAGTGAATCAAACCCACACTGCAATGTATGTTTACCAACTTGCTCAGCAGAATGCATAAAATCCTGTAAATCCTTATTTTCAGCACAATCAGGAATCAAAATCATTTTCTGTTTAAGCAATCCAATAATATGCAGCTGATACTTTAACATATGAAACTGGCAATTCAAAGCCCTAATGGCCAAAGTTGCAGAAGTGTATACCTTCTTACCTCATCTATCCAGCGCCCTTTAGTCTCTATCAGAGGGAGTAGGATTTTTGGCAGTAGTAGCTTTAATGCCCTTGGGTCCCTGTGAAATGGTTTCAGGATCCGCAGTAGGATTTTTGAAAAGGAACTTGAGAGAGAGTCAGGAACCCTGTAATATCTATCAGGTTTTCTGGAAGCAGGAGGTAAAGAATCAGGGGCCATGTTAGATTCCAAAAAGGCATCATTAACAATGTCCAGTACAGGAGGTATAGCTAAAGGCCTGTGCTGGGGGCAGGAGTAAGAAATCCCTAAACCTCTTTTTAGAATCAGAGAAAGTCTGACTTTCCCAACGAAAAAGCTCCCTGAGAGTATGCAAGGTTTCACCAAAAGAGAAATCCGCTAGGGCGAAGCAGAGGGAATAGAGTCCTCAGCACCAGAATCCTCATAGGTACACAAGGGTAAATCCTGGTCATCAGAGGAAACAGAAATTTCAGAATCCTGGTCAGAAGTATCATAAGGAAACTCAGTCCTAGGTCTCTTAAGAGGGGGAAGGTTGGCTTCCCCTGATTAAAGTAATAAGATCTTCAGCCATTCTTATCATTTGTTCTTTAGGCATAGAGGCCTGACCATGCGGTCTGGGCGTCCGGTTTCTAGACATGGTTCGAGTTTTAGGCCTTTAAGAAGAAAATGGCACTGGTTTAATATGCAAGTCTGTAGGCCTGAATACACCCTCAGAAGCTAAGTGCCTGCACAGCGGCTCCAGACCCATCCAAGGTAGAGACATCCGCAGGTTCCACAGTTAAAGCATCTCGCGGCATACCAGACTCTGAATGGGTCTCAGTAGAGGCCTGTGAATCTGAAGTAGCGGGTATCAGGGGCTGCGAAAGCGCCTCACTGAGTACCGGCGAACTGGGCGGCCTGTCTCTGTCTATCTTTGCGTTTCTTCGGAATGTCTGTAGTCGGATGGCTTACCGTAGACAGATCAGGATAATTGAACTAAGCACCAAAAAATTTAGAAGCGCAAATGTACAGAATGGATAGTTCGTGGTTTAAATAAGGCACAAAACCGACAGCGAGGTACGTGGTGATCAGGGCCTAGGCAAGGAATACAGTACGAATGAAAATCTTTGAGGTATTTGCTTTCCACAAGAAATGCAATTATGTACTTTTACTGACATCGGTTTAGAGCAAGAAAAAGTTTCCCCAATGGGGTACTTAGCTTTTAGTTGAAGACTTCGGTTCTAAAACTCGAAAACGAAAATTTCAGGAGTCGGCTGACCGGCACTTGCGAACTGCTTCTGCTTCGGGCACTGCACGGCAAGAAAGACTGATGTAATGACGTCGGCTGCATGTTTTATACCCCTGACGACCGGACGTCACGGAAGAAGAGACAGCAACCGACACAGGTCCCAAAAATTTGTTAATCAGGCCGACTGAGGGCTACCTGCAAGCAGATAACACAAATGTAATGACTGCAACAGTGAAACACGAAGAACATCTTTAAAAACCTTCTCCGGTCCTACTTACCCAGCTATTGGAAGTGTACCTGCTCAAACCCAGGTTAACCTCCCACTACATCAAATATCTTACAGTACCCCAGACACCTCACAGAGGCTACTGCACATATTTAGTATACATTCACTCAAATACCGGCTTTTGGCTCTTTGACAAGTGCTTCCCTTCATCTTGCCATCCTTAATGGGAAATAAGGGCTTAATTCCCCTCCAACTACTCTCTCCTCAAATTTCTATCAAGGATTTCTTATGCATATCTTGCAAGATGTTTGTGTGTGGACATTACTGTTTTGTAGGATGTTTTTCTCTATGGATAACTTTCCCATGTATACTGTGCATGTAATTTTTTTTACGTGTATGTTTCTGCATTGTTAAGTTTGTACTGTATGGAGCTTTTCTCCCCTAACCTCCACGGAAAATAGGCAAATTGCCTAGTTGGTCTCTCCCGGTAAGCAAATGCAAAACAAATAAATACTTGTACACAAGACTCAGGAGTTGGACTGAAGGACAAATATTTAATACAGCACACAGTGATTAAAACTGTCGTTTTATTAAATGACCCGGTATGGGTATATGGGGAGAGAGTTTTGAGATTCTCTTATTGTAACCACTTGGTTAATAATGTTTATAAAATTACAGGCTGCATAAAAAGATGCATTACTCTGCCACTTCCTAGTACTAATTCCCTTAAACTACATTTCTCAAACCTTACATTCTTACGCTTTTACTTCTTACCAATACATACTTTTGCTTTCTTGCCTTACCTATTTAAGAAAAGTAAAGTTGTGTACACTTACTAGAAATGTAGATGTTAGAGTGTATTCACTGCTGCAGTCATTACATTTGGGGGTAATCTGCTGGCAGGTTGCCCTCAGTTGGTCTGATTGGGTCCTGCATCAGTTGCTGTCCCTTCTTCCATGACGACAGGTCATCAGGGGTATAAAACATGCAGCCGAAGCCATTACATCAGTTTTTCTTGCCCCAGATGTCAGGTGGCCCCCTAATGGGGAGTAAATAAAATTAAACACACAAAAATATACCTCCAACCAAAAGCAAATATGCCAAAAAGGCATTTTAAACATAGTAAAAGAACGTAGAGGTATAGCCAGAGAAAAGTAGGGGGCTGGAGGGAGGGTAACCAGGACTGCAAGAGTGAATACACTCGAACAAGAAGTTATGTACTCACCATAAAGTTCGATGTATGAAGTCCAACTCGCCTCACATTCTTACCCATGGGTTCGGAGCCAAATATCTGCTCCGACTTGGCCGATTTTACTAGCTCAATCTCTCATTGTCTGGGCTAAGCAGGTATCCCATGGTGCACTGCTCCATATCCCCAGATCTAGTTTGCTGCGAACCTCATTTATACTCCATGCACACACCACATCCAGGTAAAGAATAAGCTAAGCAGGGGAACTCTGCAGGTAACGACCTAACCTCCAAATCCTCCAGGAAGGGGGAAGGTGGGAGGGTAAGAATGTGAGGCGAGATGGACTACATACATTGAATGTTATGGTGAGTACACAACTTCTTGATGTTATGTAGTCCTATCTCGCCTACATTCTTACCCGTGGGAAAGCGTCCCTAGCACCTACATCCTGGGTGGCTCATAGGAAAATACTCCTGAGAACTGTGGGACCAAAGAAAGACCTGCCCCTGGAGACCACATCCAATCTGTAATGTGTGAGAAGCCGCCCAAGTAGCTGCAGCACATACATCATCCATCGACAATCTGGCTTGATAAGCTGTGGATGTAGACACCGCCCGAGTGG
The DNA here is from genome assembly GCF_019279795.1 of Protopterus annectens. NCBI lineage: Eukaryota > Metazoa > Chordata > Ceratodontiformes > Protopteridae > Protopterus > Protopterus annectens. The sequence continues at coordinate 1,362,495,363 of NC_056746.1, forward strand.
AGTGAGCCTTGACCAGAAATGGCAGATCTTTACCTCCTGCTTGATAGACGAACGAGATACAACTAGATATCCACCTAGACAGGGTGACCTTGGAGACCGGTGAAACCATTCTGTTTTCCGAAAAGGAAACAAAAAGTTGGTCAGACTTCCGGATATCCTTTGTTCGATGCAAATAGAAGTGTAATTGTCTGTGTACGTCCAGCTGGTGAAACCCGAATTCTGCCCTGTTAGAAAAGTGAGGGAAGAAGACAGGTAACGCAATGGATTGATTTAGGTTAGACACGGAAGCCACTTTAGGAAGGAACGAAGGGCTTGGTCTAAGAGACCCAGTCTTTATGGAAGATTAAATATTGAGGTTTGATAGAGAGGGCTTGAATCTCTCAGACTCGCCTTGCTGAAGTGATAGCTGTTAAAAAGGCTGTTTTCCATGTCAAGAATTTCAATTCGCAGGTAGCTGCAGGCTCGAAGGGTGGTAAGGTAAGGGCTTGTAGAACAAAATGAAGATCCCAGGGCATGATTGGTTCGGACACCGGGGGACGGAGCAACAGAGTACCCTTCAGGAACGCCTTGCATAGTCTATGCGCCATGAGACTAGGCTCATTTGCTACATGGAAATTAGAGATTGCTGCTAATTGAACTTTGATGGTGGCTGATGCGGAACCCTGGTGGAAAAGCATAGACAAAAACTCCAGGACTGAAGTGATTGGAGTTGTGTAAGGATCAATGCCTCTGGTATGTGCCCAGATAGAGAACCTTTTCCATTTGCTAGAATAAATCTTTCTAGTGGATGGTTTATGAGAGGACGATAATATATGGACCACTTCTGGTGAGAAATTATGAGATCTGACTAACGATGGAATTGGAGTAGCCAGGCTGTCAACCGGAGGGTCATCAGGGAGGGGTGGAACTGCCCCGACATGTGTGTCAGTAAATCTGGTTGAGGGTCCAGAGTCCAAGGAGTGTCCACAATGAATTGTTGAAGAAAGGGAAACCAAACTTGGCGAGGCCAGTGTGGAGCAATCAGAATGATTCTGCTTCCCAAGGATTGCGCTTTCTGAATTACCTTTGACAGCAAAGGAAATGGAGGGAAAGCATAAAGCAAACTGGAGGGCCAATCATGAACCAGAGCGTCCCTGGGTGACTCCCCCTGTAGGGGGATCAGCGTGAAGTACTTGCTGCATTTCGCATTGAGGGGGCTGGCAAAAAGGTCGCAGCAAGGCTGACCCCACCGATTGAAGATTCGTTCTGCAACCAGGCGATTCAGGGACCACTCGTAAGGCATCTGAATAGCTCTGCTTAGCCTGTCCGCAATCACGTTGGACTTCCCCGGAATGTGCGATGCTACTAGAAACCATTGAGAAGTTACTGCCCAATGCCACACTCGCATGGCCTCTCTGCACAGAGGGTAAGACCTGGTTCCCCCTTGCTTGTTTAGATACCACACTACTGACATGTTGTCTGAGTGTATCGCAACCGTCCCCAGAGGGAGAACGCTCTGAAGTGCTTGCAACGCAAGTAGCACTGCTCTCATCTCTAGTACGTTTATGTGCAGGTGTATCTCGTGTTCTTGCCACGTGCCTTGAACTGTCCTGTCAAGATAATGCCCCCCCCCCAATCTGGGAGGCGTCCGTGGTCACCGGGATGGGTGGAACGAAGGGCCTTCGCCCGTATAAATTGTTGGGTGCACAGCCACCAACCAAGGTCCTGCTTGCATCTGTCCGTGAGCAAGATGGGATGAGACCGTGGAAGTCTTTGGAAAGACCATTGAACAAAGAGGAGCCATTGGAGAATTCTCGTGTGCAATCTCGCTAAAGGGACCAACATGATTGTTGCTGCTATGGTCCCTAGGTGCTGGAGAACCCATCTTGCCTGCGCTTGTCTCAGAGGCATCAGCCTGTGTGTATCTGTTGTTGTAAGGCTTTGATACTTTCCTGCGGTAAAAATGCTCGCATTCGAATGGTGTCCAATTCTGCTCCTATAAAGGTGACACGTTGCGAGGGCAATAAAGCAGATCTTTCCCAATTTATTGTTATACCTAGATGATGACATAGGTTGATGGTAGCGTCCCTGGTGTGAAGTAGTTGATGCCTGGTGGGGGTGGTAAGGAGCCAGTCGTCCAGATACAGAAACAATTGGAATCCCTGACGTCTCAGGTAAGCCGTCACCACCGCCATACACTTGGTGAACACCCTGGGGGCTGTGGTGAGACCAAAGGGCAGGGCTCGGAACTGGAAATGACTGGCTCCCAGCCGGAAGTGTAGGTGACTCCTGGATGCCCTGTCCATTTTCACATGGTAGTAAGCATCCTTGAGGTCGATGGAGCACATCCATACCTCCTCTCCCAACAACGGAAGAATCGATTGCAGTGTGACCATACGGAACTTAGACTTGTGTACGTAGTTGTTCAGTTGGCTGAGATCCAGTATGGGCCTTAGGTTCCCTTGTTCTTTTTGGCACCAAAAAGAATCTTGAGCAAGTCCCTAATCCGATTTGGTCTAAGGGGACATGTTGGATGGCTCCTTTTCCTAGCAGCTGAGAGATCTCTGCTGCTGCTTGATCCCTTTGACTGGGTGGAACGTCTGGGATTCTTCTGCTTGGCGGGGGGTCCGATGCGAGTGGAATGAGATAACCTCCGAAAATGATCCGTAATACCCATCGGTTCTGGGTAATGCTTTCCCAGGCTTCCAGATATAACGAAATTCGACCCCCGACTGGCTCCGGATAAGCACAGCCGGGCACACCTTCAGGAACGAGAGTACGGAGAGCCACGAAAGGAATCGCGGTCTCCCGAATTGCGGGGGCCCCCTCTGCCTCTGGGGCGACGTCTCCCTGAATAACCCCCCCCCTCCCCTGCCTCTGGAGGGAGGTGCACCTTGTGCGGCAGGAAAAAAACCTCTGCGATTTCTTGAACCACACCCCCCCCCTCACTGGGCCTTGGGATAAGGCCTAGAAGGAAGGGAAAAACTGACCCCTACGGCAGACAGGGTCTTTCCCTCTTGCTCGCACCTGGTGAGGGTGTCTTTCACTTTGGTCCCAAACAAGGAGGAACCATCAAAGGGGGCATCAGTGAAGGAAGACTTGAAGGCCTCCGCAAAGTGACACAGGCGCAGCTAGGCTTGCCTTCTAAGGGTGACCCCCGAGCTTGCTGCCCTACTCTCTCCCTTGGCTGCATAAGAAATGAGCCGCACGGACGAGTTAACAATGGAGTTGAGGGTAGAGACCTGGGCGTTAACCGTCTGAGCCACCGCCTCAGGAACGTTACCCACAAGAGTGTCTAACTCTTTGAGGAGATCTCTCTGGAGCAGAGTGAAGTGAGACAGGTAGTTCAGCGACCGTAAGGTAAAGGTTGCTGACAAGAGGGTACGCTTCCCGTACCGATCCATGGTCTTAGACTCCTTGTTAGGAGGATGGTCGGATGAAGAAGACTCTGCTACTTCCTTCTGGGTGGCTGCCGGCACCACCATGGCATCTACAGGGACTCCTTTAGACAAACTCTTTGCCCTGGGGGGCGGAAAGAAACTTGTTGGGACGCCTGGGCACGGGCTCTACAGAATCAGGGTTTTCCCACACACTTCGACAAATCAGGTCAAGGAGTTCGTCAAAGAGTGGAGACACCCAGGAGGCGGAGGGCTCAGCACCAAAAGCCTTAAGGAATATTGACTCCTCCTCGGAAGGGGCTTTGGAAGGCCAGTCACCTCTGTTTCAGTATCTACAGGACATCGGAGAAGGAAACATCATCAGAGGATGACTTGGGGGACCCCTCCGATTCCTCAAGGTCAGTATCAGAGGTGAGGGACTCATCCTGGGAGTCTATGTGCTTCCTCTTGCACGATTTCTTTCTGGGGGGCTCCTCAGGCACGAACTCTGAGGGACCCTCAGAAATTTGGGGACCACTTGTGGGGGCATCCCTAGGCCCTGGTGCTCTGCTGTCCATGGATGGGTGGTGATCAGAAGCTCTCACCGGAGTGGTGGGGGACAGAGTGACCGACCCACCTGATGTAGCAGACGATCTGGCCAGCGCGGTCCGCATAGCCTCAAAGGCTGGCCCCCCCCCCCGAATCAGAGGAGTGACCAGTCTCCGAAGCCATGATGGGGGTCGGAGTTCTCCGAGCCGATGCACCGAGGGAGGCTTGGGACCGAAATAAGCCCCGAGATGTCTCCCTCGGGCCCGACCTGGAGTCCCAGAGTCCCGAACCCCGAAGACTGAGCCGACGGGGTCGGAGCCGATGCCGGTACCGATGGAGCCAAATGGGGCATCGGCGCCGGCCTAGAAACATCATACGGCGCGGGACAATATGGATCCTAAGACAGAGAAGCGCTCGGAGGAGGAATGATCGAAGACTGGGTCGGGACAGGCTCCGGAGCCGATTGGGTTGGAGCCGAAAACAATTTCGCCAAAACTGGTGACTGGAGGAGCTTCTGAACCACCCTACATCCACATCCGAAAGGGTCCTGGAGGACTTGGAGGACAGGGATGGAGAATGAGATCTCCTTTCAGGAGAAGCTGGTCTGAGACTGGGCGATCGGCTCCTAGGAGGTTCCAATACAATTGGAGCAGACGCCGGTTCCGTCAATATCGATCCTTCCTTCGGCCCCAAGGACAGTGGAGCAGAGGAGGTCGATGCAGTTTTACAGATTTTCTCCAGAGGCTCCGACGAGGCTGACTGAGCCAGAGATCTCTTTGACTTCCCAGATTTTGATTTTCCAGTGGAAGACGAGTCCATAGCCTCTTCAAAAGAGGGTTTCAAAAGTCCCTTTAAAATTAGCTTATTCTTTCTCTCCTGGAGAATTCTAGGACTGAATGCGTGGCAAAAACTGCAGGATTCCTGCAGATGGATGGCTCCCAAGCAATAGACACAAATGGAATGCCCATCTGTAATGGACATTTTATACTTAGACTTAGAGCACTTCTTAAAACCCGAAGGTTTGTGCTCCTTGACATCCTTAGACATCTTAATCACAATGCCCACAACGCAAAACCAAGTCTGAAAGAAAAACACACGGACGTCTACTACCAAGAGGCGGGAACAACGCTAACAGAAGCCAACACTAAACAGTGATCAAACACACAACACCAACTACAAGCTCTTAACAGGGGATTGAACAAAGCACACAAGGAGGAGGAAACATCCAAACCTCTAACTTAAACGGCCTAGACCGTTCTGACACAAAAGGCAAAAAGAGGAGAACTAGGCCCTCTAACTGAAACGAGCCTAGCCCGAGGGAACAGTCAGTGGGATACCACACAGTCACTCAATCACCAAACTCGACAAAATTAGACAATTCTAGCTAACAGACAAATAGTTATGAAAATAGCTTTTGATAGCAATCAAAACTTTATTCAATACAAGAAAAAAAGAGGGTACTTAGCCACAGCTAAGCGAGACCACATCCGAGCTACACGAGCGGCAAACGAGATCTGGGGATATGGAGCAGTGCACCATGGGATACCTGCTTAACCCAGCCAATGAGAGATTTTGAGCTAGTAAAATCGGCCGAGTCGGAGACTATATTCGGCTCCGAACCCACGGGTAAGAATGTAGGCGAGATAGGACTACTAACATCATCTACATTTATGGTAAGTGTACACAACTGTACTATGTTCTTCGTGTTTCACTGTTGCAGTCATTACATTTGGGTAGATTCCCAAAGCCAAGGATGGGAGAAGGAGACTATACAGCATTAGGGCCAGCTATAAGGCCCTGCAAAACAGCAGTGGCAAAACCAGCTCTGGATTTAGAGAAAATTGGTAAATGATAATGCTTGGTGAAAGTATGTACAGAACTTCAGGTAGCAGATTCTAGAATATCCCTGGTAGGAACACCTCTGCAAAAGGCTGCAGAAGTAGATGCAGCCCTGGTGGAGTGAGATCTGATCCCCTGGGGAATAGGTTTTCCATGGTGCTTATAGCAGAAATTAATGCAATGGCTTATCCATTTAGAAATGGTTTGTTTTGAAATAGCCTTCCCCTCTGCCCCTGCAGCAAATGCTACCAGCAATTGTTCAGATTTTTTGAGATTTAGTCCTGTCCAAGTAGAATCTAAGTTGTCTGCGCACATCCAAGGAACACAAAATCCGTTCCCCTATGTTCTGTGGACTGGAAAAGAAGGTTGGCAAATGAATGGACTGATTAAGAGCCACAACTGGAAACAACTTTGGGCATGAAGGATGGATTGGTCCTCAGAGATACCCTGTCCGCATGAAAGATGATGAAAGGCTCCACTGCCATAAGGGCCTGTAATTCAGATATCCTTCTAGCTGAAGTGACTGCTAAAAGGAAGGCTGTTTTCCAATAAAGAAATTTCAAGTCTGCAGTAGCAGCTGGCTCGAAAGGAGGTAGAGTGAGTTTTTCCAAAACAAAGTTAACATAGGAGCTCTCCTGGGTGGTCTCAAGTCCTTAGCCCCTCTGAGATGCTGCTTGAGCAGGTAATGAGAGAAGAGGGGTGGTTCTGTGTTATAGTGAGCTGAAATAGCTGAAGTATGGATTTTAATAGAGGAAAAAGAGAGGCCCTTGTGAAGCATCTCAGTTAAGTATTGCAAAATCTGAAGTAATTTGAACGCTGCTGTGCTAATCCCTAAAGATTGGTTCCAGCCACACTTTTCCATTTGTTAGCATAAGATTTTCTAGTACTAGGTCTTCTCGCCTCCACGATGACATCCATCACAGGTTTGCTGAGGGATAATAAGGGTAAATTTAAGTGATTAGCCAGGTTGCAAGATTTGATGCTGGAAGCGGATGGTGCAGAATATGGTTCTCCTGCTGGGACAGCAAGGAATGCGTCTGAGGCAGGTGCCATGGAGATGCATGTGACACACTGCGCAGAACTAGGTACCAGTGTTGGCGTGGCCAGCTGAAGGACAGAGCATCCACTTTCCAGGCTTTTTTGTGGGGAGTCCTTGTGCAAAACTTGTCCAACTGGTAGTTCTGGGGGGAGGCAAATAGATGTCTGGGCTCCCCCATTTGTTTGTCAAATTGTTGAAAATCCTTGGTTCCAGTTTCCACTCGTGTGGGTCCATGAGGGTTTTGCTTAGTCAATCTGCCAGTGTATTCAAGTTTCCTGGCAGGAATTGAGCTTGTAGGTGCACTTGGTAGCTCAAGGCTGTGTTCCACAATGCCATGGCTAGTCTGCAGAGGGGGTAGGAATGTGTACCCCCCCTGCTTGTTTATGTACCACATAACCGTGGTGTTGTCCATCTTAACCATTAATTGTCCTGGAAGAATGCGGTCCTTGAAGGCTGTCAGAGCATTCTGTACAGCTAGCATTTCTTTTTGCTTGATACGCAGGTGCATTTGATTTGGGCTTCATTTGCCCTGAATGCACCTTCCTGCCAGGTGAGCCCCCCCATGCATAGTCTGATGCGTCTGTAGTTAGGGTTTGGGCGGCAGAGGGTAGTGTGAATGGCAATCCCTTGTTTTGATGGCAGGCCTCTGCCCACCATAGGAATTCTAGGCGTAGGCAAGATATGATAGGAATCATTGTTTCCAGGCTGTGACAATGTTGATCCATAGACTTTTTAAGTACCACTGCAGTCTCCTCATATGCAGTCTTGCATATGGAATTAGAAGAATGCAGGAGGACATGAACCCCAAGGCTTGCAGTATTTGTCTTGCAGATAGCAGGGTTTTTGTGGCCACTTGTTTGAAGTAAGTTACCAATTGAATTTGCTTTTCTAGCGTGAGGAAAGCCATCTGGACAGTTGTATTCCAGCTTGCACCCAGGAATGTAATCTGTTGAGAGGGTACTAGGTGTGATTTCTTTTCGTTTATGGTGTACCCCAGACAACTTAGAACCCTTTTTACAAACGCCAGATTATTTAGAAGTACGCCCTGATTTTCTGTCTGAATTAAACTATCATCCAGGTATGGATAAATTTGGATATTTCTTTGCCTGCAAAATGCAAGAACTGGAGCCAGGCACTTTGTGAATACCCTGGGTGCAGTAGACGAGCCAAAGGACAGTGCAGAGAACTGATAACGCAAGTAGCCTGCTTTGAAGCATAGGTATCTTCTGCACGATTCCCTGATCAAGATGTGCAGGTATGCTTCTTTTAAATCTAGAGTTGCCAACCAGGCATCTTTGCCTAGCATAGGAAGTAACTGGTGAAGAGTCAACATCTTGAATTTTGGAATGTCCAGAAAGGTGAGTAGACAGGTCCAGAAATGGACGCCATGATTTGTCTTTTCTGGGTACCAGAAAAGGCCTGGAATAGAAACCTTGTCCCTTTATCCTCTTCTGGTACTGGTTGAATAGCCCCCATGTTTGAGAGAAAGTACTTGTTTTTGAGCCTCTGCCCACTGATTTGGGGGCAGGTCTGGCTACCCGTTTGGTGTTGGCAATGTGTGGGAATGAAATCTGTATCCCTGGGACACTATATTTAAAACCCATTTGTCCTGGGTTATAAGTTCCCAGTTCTTTGCATGAAAAGCAATCCCCCCCCCCCCAAAGGGGCAGCAATAATAAGTGCTTGGAAATTTTAAAAGGTAGTCATTGAGACTATTTACCATAAGGGAGTGTCTTATTTCCAGTTTTGGAAGTGGAGGCCCCCCATTGCTTATGAAACCTGGTGCTTTTGGTGTGTCTGGGTTTGGTTTGAGAGGATCTGGAAGGGGCTGGAAAAGACCAATTCTTAGTAGGCCAGTGCCTACTAAATCATGGAGGTTGCACTTGTAAGAAATGTTTAACAGTTTGCATAGATTTAGCTTTATCTTCCATCTTTTTTTAGAACTTCTTCAGCCTTATTGCCAAACAGGCGGTCCTGATATAAAGGAGCATCCAACAATTTTGCTTTAACATGATCAGGCAAAGATTGTTCCTTAAGCCAAGCATGCCTTCTAAGCACAGACCCAGTCACAGGAGTCCTGCACAAGGCCTCTAAAGAATCAAAACCACATTGTAAAGTATGTTTTCCAACTTGTTCAGCAGAATGCAATAAATCCTGTAAATCTATTTTCCACACAGTCAGGAATCAACATCATTACAGTCAGGAATCAACATAATTCTCTGTTTAAGCAGTCCAATCGTATGCTGTTGATATTTTAAACATATGAAATTGGCAGTTTAAAGCCCTGATTGCCAAGGTTGCAGAAGTATAAACCTTCTTACCCCATCTATCCAGCACCCTGGAGTCTCTATCAGAAGGGGAAGGATTTTTAGCAGTATAAGCCTTAATGCCCTTTGGTCCCTGAGAAATGGTTTCTGGATCTGCAACAGGATTTTTGAAAAGGAACTTGTTGGACTCAGGAACCCTGTAGTATCTGTCAGGTTTACTAGGAGCCTGAGGCAGGGAATCAGGGGTCATACTGGATTCTGAAAACACATCAACAATGTCTAGTACAGGAGGTATGGCCAAAGGCCTATGCTGAGGTAGAAGAAGAAAATCCCCAAGCCTTTTTTTTTTTTTTAAAATCAGAAAATTCCTGACTTTCCCAGTGGAAATGCTCCCTTAAGGTATGTAAAGTTTCCCCAAAGGAAAAATCCTCAGGAGGGGAAGCAGAGGGAATGGAATCTTCTGCATCAGAATCCTCATAAGTAGGTACGGACAAATCCAGGTCATTAGAAGAGTCAGAAGAAACAGAAATCTGATCAGAAGGTTCATAATCAAACTCAGCCCTAGGCCTCTTGGGGGGGGGGGGGGGTGACTACCCCTGATTAGAGTAATTAAATCTTCAGCCATTTGATCATTTGTTTTTTAGGCATAGGGGCCTGAACATGTGGCCTGGGCGTCAGTTTTTTAGACATAGATCGAGATTTAGACCTTAATAATGAAGGTGGAGTTGGTTTAATATACAAGTCTGTAGGCCTGAATACACCCTCAGAAGCCGGTGCCTGCACAGCGGCTCGGACCCTTCCAAGGTAGAGACATCCGTGGGTTCCACAGATGAAGCATCTTGCGACATACCAGACTCCGAATGGGTCTTAGTAGAGGCCTGCGAATCAGAATTAGTGGGTATCAGGGGCTGCGAAAGCACCTCACTGAGTACCGGCGAACTGGCAACTAAGACTAGCGTCGTTGGCAGTTTTGGACCTCTATGACCTGTCTCCGTCTTTATCTTTGCGTTTTTTCGGAATACCGGTAGTCGGATGACTAACCGATTACATTTCTGGATAATTAAACAGAGAATCGAAATACTTAGAAGCAAAAATGTACCGATGACGGATAGTGCACTGATTAAATCACAAAACAGACAGCAAGGTACGTCATGGCCAGGGCCTAGGAAAGGAATACAGTACGAATGAAAATCTTTGCAAGGTATTTGCTTTCCACAAGTAATGCAATTATTAACTTTTACTGACATAGGTAAGGAGTAAGAAAAAGTTTCCCCAGCAGGGTACTTAGCTTTAAGTTGAAGACTTTGTGAAACTTGAAAATGAAAATTTCAGGAGTCTGACGACCGGCACTTGCGAACTGCTTCTGCTTCAGGCACTGCACGGCAAGAAAGACTGATGTAATGGCGTCGGATGCATGCTTTATACCCCTGGCGACCTGACGTCAAGGAAGAAGGGACAGCAACCGACGCAGGACCCAAGACTTTGTTAATCAGGCCGAATGAGGGCAACCTGCCAGCAGATTACCCCCAAATGTGATGACTGCAACAGTGAAACACGAAGAACATCAGTATTCTACTTGCCTATGTACAAAACCGCTATCTTTTACTTGAATCATTGTTCAGTGTATCGTTTCCTGTAACATCACCTGAATCAACAGTGGAATTTTTGTCTTAGCTTTTACAAGCAACAATTACCATTCTTTTTAAATACTGTTAAATGTATTACTCAAATTTTGTAACCAACTTGAGTAATTTGTAGAGTTTTTCTCCCCGGGCCTCCACTGAAAACTGGCCATTTAGCCCAGATGGAATTTCTCGGTAAACACATGCAAATAAGCGAACAAACTAAATAAAATAAAAGAAATCAGACTCTATGAAATCATGGTTTTTAAACTAAATTAGGCCCAAACTATAATATATAATAATGTAGAAACCTTAAGAAAACATGCATGAATATATTGAAACAAGTACGACAGAAATATACCAAGGGCATCCACTGCTGTGAAATTTTAAGTGATTATACAATATATGAGACACATTCAGATATTGTAATATTTATGACGAGACATAATTCAGATATACATGGTATTTAGAGACCACTACCTCTGGGAGTGTTTGGTGTTATCACAGAGGAGAGAATCAACAGCTAACCCATGTAGCAGATTATACAGGAATGAAATGTGTACTAACGGGGTCCCTGATGTAGAGAACAAGACTATCAAATTATATTACAGTAAGCATTAGTTTAGATAGTTTTTAAAAATTGAACAATTATGGGAATGACTATTTTGGTACATTGGCAGTCTAGGAGGGCAACATAGCCTGTGGTACTAATGTGTTCAGTAAATAATTATAAAATGAACATTTAAAGCTTATGGATTTGTTATTCATTCTTATGCCAAGATTTAGTTATTTAAAAAAAACAAACAGCTTTTTCTAAAAAAAAAAAAAAAGAAAAAAAAGCACAATTGCCAGTGCACAAGGCTGTGATGCAGGTAGCTTAAGAAATAAAATTAAAGATAAGGGTAATTCAGAGACTGTGACCTCTCCAAAGGAAGAAAATAAACCCTTGTATTTAAAACAAGAGCATATTTATATTAGCAGACAAAACCAGCAAAAAACTTCTCGATCAAACATTTAAAACAGAACAACTTTTACAAAGTCCTCAACAAAAGCACTACAATTACACAAAGGATGTTATTCAAGAAATGCACATCAACAGTTTTAATAACATTTACATTAGTACAGAAGTCTGGTTGATGGATGGCCATTTGAACATAGATAATTTCAGTACCCAGTACAGGACATACTTGACTGTGATCTACTCTGCAACTGCTAATAAAACTCCTGGCCCCCATAGACTTGCTGATGGATTTCATAACATATTCATAAACTAAGTTCCATAGATTCCAAAGGGAGTCAGAAGAAGTAAGGATGCAGAAGTCACAGGTGAAGAAACTGAAGTGGATAAACCAACACACCTCACAGACCAGTCACCTCAGGCCTCTGTGGCTCTGATGGAATCTTTACGGCCTCACTATCTGTCCACTGGTTCCTAATCACAGGTTCAAAAATATATACTAGAATAACTACTAGGGCCCATATAAGCCTAGCCATGCAAACCAAACGTGACCCACAAAATTTGATTTACACAGGATGCTACTTACAGAGTGCCTCTGTCCATCTCAGGGACAGGAGCCACACCAGGGGTGAATTTCCCATTACCCATCAATTAGTCCAAGTTGCGCTCAAACAGGGATTGGGAAAAACACTGCTACACATGGATGGGGAGCTTGTTCCAGAGAATGGGAATTCTCTGAGAAACATCTCTCTCCAACATGTCTTATTTACATCGCAAGCAAAAATTAGGTCTTTTAAACAAGTAGTTCTGATGCAGTTTGCTTTGCAAATGTGCAAAAGGTTCATCAAAACAGGGTCAAGGGATGCCTTGCATGCTAGGCAGGGATCACCTCTTATACAAGTCTGTATGAAACCAAGTAAAGAGAGACAGCTCTAAGGCGATCAGTGTAGAACACTGTTTAGTCCCTGCATTCTTTTTGTAAGGAACCTTTGTGGACATTCCAATAGCTGCATGTGGCTGGTCAGGTACATACTGAAGGAGGTATTCTACTCAATGATGGGCCTGACTAGGGCCATGTACAGTGGTATGACAACCTCTGTGGCCCAAGATGCCATGTCCTTGTTTATAAGTTCAGCAATATAGAAAGATTTTCTTACTACCCTGGACGTGTTGGTCGAAGACTAGGTTACTAGCTACACGAGTTTCCCTGACTAGTGAATCAACTTTTAAAGGGTGTTTTACTGAAGATGTAATTATCCGGGATGATACACTTCCCAAAAGATACTACAACACATTTCTTGGTACAGAGTTTTAAGACATGGCTTTGGTACCAGGTGTTGTCTGTATTAGACCTTTCCGAAGGGTGTTCTCTTACTGAGGGATTCACAGACCGCTATAATCTACAAACTTGGTTAACCAGAGGACCATAGGAGATTAGCAGGCTATCGACCCGGAGGTCATTTTAAGCCTAAACATTTCAATCCACTGTAATACCATGAAAATGCTAGTCAGTACCCAAGATTGCATTTAGTGATGAGTGCCCATGTCCAGGAGGGTTGTGGCCACTATCCCTGGTATGAATTTATGGTTCCCCATCTACTCGGCCAGGTTCCTCTTGAACAGTGTCATAGAGGTGCTCTGTTTCACATGAATTGCTAGCCTGTTCCAAAGACGTGGCAGTCGCTGGGAGATAAATATGTCCCTCCAGCATGTTCTATTTAAGTCACATGCCATATTTAGGTCCGTGGAATGGGTAACTCTAGTCTCGTTTGATTCACTGATATGCAGCAAGTATATTAGGGTTGGGTCTTTGGTTGGTCTGTAGGCAAGGCATAAGTCTCCCCCAAGAAGTTTACATGACACGGAGTACAGTGACACGGACTTTAGCTGGTCTATGTAAGGCACATGCTGGAGCCCCTTGATCTTCTTTGGTAGAAACCTTTGAGGTCTCTCCAGTTGCTGCAAGTGCTTTGTGCTGTACATACAGAACAAGGCGTTCTACTCAATTATGGGCTGGATTAGTGCAGAGTATAGAGGGGTTACAACCTCTTTTGCTCTCAAGGCAATGCCTTTATTAATTAATCAAGTTTGGCAAGTAGAAAGCTTCCTTACTATAGTAGACACATGGTGGTCTAAGTTAAGGTTGCAGTCAACTTGTGATCCCAGGCCCCTTATTACTTCATGGGTACTTATGGCATTCTTGTTGATTTGATAGTGTAAAGGGGTACTGTTTGTGCTGAAGGGAATAACGCATTTCGAGACTGTGACATATACATCAGTCGCTGGTATGCGTGAGACCATCCTGGAGTATACTGACATCACTTGGGGATTCAATGACTGCACCTAGCTTGCATTCATCTGCAAACTTGGTGAGCCACAACCCCTTAGTTTTGACCTGAACTTCTGAAAAGTATATACCAAACCACAGGGGGCCCAGCACGGACCCCTATGAAACCCCACTGGTAACAGGTCTGCTGGATGATGTGGAGTCAACCACTTTGATAGTGTGTGTCCAGTTTGTGAGCCAGCTGGCAACCCATCTTGCAATGAAGGGGTTTACACTCGGTTTGCTAAGTTTATCGGTAATGCCTGAAAGTGGGACTGTGTCAGAAGGCTTTACCAAGATGAGGTATGCTACAGGTACACATTTGTCCTCAAGTGCCCTGGCCACATTTTCAAAGAAGTCCACCAGATTTAACAGGCACAATCTGCCCTTGAACCCGAATTGAGTAGGATCCAGGGTTTGGAGGTCACTTATGTCTTTATTTAGGAGGTCCATAATACATTCCATGGCCTCACAGATGAGGCTGGTCAGGCTTATGTGTCTGTAATTCCTTTCACATCCAAGAAGTAGACTCCAAAGAGGAGTGGGCCAAGCATAGAACCCTGTGGGACTTACTGGTGACCAACTTCTTTGCGGAGGTGGCCTCATCGATTCTAGCCTACTGGGTTCCATCAGTGAGCCAGCTAGCTATCCAGTGTGTTACAAAGAGGTTTATACCTAGTTCCACAAGTTTGTTGACAATGCCCAAGTGGGGTATTGTATCAAATGCCATAACCAGAGCTGGATAGGCAGTATGAACTGCTTTCTCCTCATCCATTGCCTTACAGACTTTTTTTTTTAATAGTTATTCACAATAAAGAGGCAGTGACGAGGCACCTTATGAAAGATGACTTCCACAGGCACAATTTTTGGTTAATTTTTCAGGGGATGCCATGGACTCTGGAACAATACAATACATCAAATCCAAATACAAAAATCAGTACAGGTTTCTGCAGCTACAGCTTTATATTACAAGAAACTAATCTGGAAAGAATGTCTGTCTTTAGCAAGATGCATGTGCAGCCCCCCCCACACACACACACACACACTGAAGGTGATGCAGTTAAAAATCAGACTCATTGAAATTTACAAAGTATGGCAGCAATCTTGACCTAGGCAGAAAACTTAGATGTGTTATGTTAGCTTAATCCTCCAACAGCATAAGGAGCAAGACACAGCTGCAAATGTTAAACTGCAGTTACCAAAAAGACAGAAAACATCAAAAACTGAGGGTGATGCTACTCAATGCTAGAAGTCTAAATCTCAAAATGCACTCACTCGCACTCACTAAATAAAGAACAGACATCAATATGCAGCAGTGACTGAGACCTGGCTCAGCATAATGCAGCTGAGGTTATCCAAGTGCAACTAACTGGGGCAAAACTGTAATCAAATTGTAGCAAGCTACAATCACCCCCACCATGCAAAGATTCCCTACTCCTCTTTGATGTACTGACAAATATTATAGGGTTCCAAAAACCACCCTAATAATAATGTTTTTCAACTACCCCCCCACATTAACTGGGAAAACTATGTACCAACTCACTCGCAAACGCTTCTGGAATTCATAAACAACATGCCCTGGATCAATCAAAACATCCCCCACCAGGGGAAATATCTTAGATCTAGTCTATTACCAACATGACTACCTGTGTTGACCGACAGTCAACACACCATTCCTCCGATCCCGACACATTTTGCCTGCTAATTACCCTATCCATCCCCCCCCCCACCCCCCCCCAAAACCAAACCAAAACATTTGGTAAAACCCAAAACCAACTTCTTGCTTCTTAAGTGGTGAACTCATGACACCCATGCTGATGGACATGGACAATACAGTTACTGAATCCTGAATCTACAACATTACTTTATAAGCACTACATACATGAGTTAGTAGATCGCGGAGAAACAGAACACCACCAAGACGCCTCCCAAAAAGGAAGCCAATCTGGTGGTCCCCTGCCATAACAAAACTGTACACAACAAGGGAAGAAACTGTCTGGCAGACATGTTCAGTGCTAACTTTACCCTCCCTCTCACCCCTAGCCCACATGAACTACAGAAACGACTGGCACCCCACCCAAGTACCATGTTCAATCATAGCCTCACCTCAGGCTCTTGTGCTGCTGAATGGGCGACAGTTAGTTATCCACTCCACCCACAGAAGCCACCACCGGACCCGAACTGCCCCCTGCCCCTAGCCTGGCTCTAGGTCCTCAAATGAAGTACCTACTCAGATGGAACGTTATGGTGAGCACATAACTTCTTTATCTGAAGTAGTTACTTTATTTGCTCTGCAACCTGTGGGACAGAGTCCCCAGCTACCTTATAAGAACCTGGATGGTCCTTACGGAAGGATATTCCGAAGCACCGCGGAGCCAAAAGAAGCCCTACTCCTCGAAATCACATCTAGTTTGTAATGAGAAATGAACGTATGAGAAGAGGACCAAGTAGCTGCTGAACATATGTCGTCCACTGGAACCCTAGACCAAAAAGCTGTTGAGGTGGCTACAGATCTTGTAGAATGAGCACGGATACCAACCGGGGCTGGCATGCCAGACGATTTGTACCCCTGAATAATACACTGATAGATCCAATTTGCTACAGTCACTTTGGAAATGGCTTTGCCCATGGCTGATTTTGCATAAGAGACAAACAACTGGTCCGACTTGCGAAACTCTCTAGTCCTGTGCAAGTAGAAACGCAGCTGTCTGTGCACATCCAATTTGTGCAACGTGTTTTCTCCTTTGTTCTGAAATCTTGGAAAAAACACTGGTAGATTTATCGATTGATTTATATTTGCTTCTGAAGCAACCTTAGGCAAGAAAGACGGGTTAGTCCTGAGGGACACTCTATCCTTGTGAAAGATAAGGTAAGGAGGTTTCATACACAAAGCTTGCAGTTCTGAAACCCTTTTGGCCGAAGTAATAGCCACTAAGAAGGCCGTTTTCCATGACAAGAACTTCAACGGAACCAAGGCCGCAGGTTTGAAAGGTGGACTCGTCAAGGCTTGCAAGACTAGAGTGAGATCCCATGGGGGAACCACAGACTTTACAGGTGGGTTTAAAAGAAAGACGCCTCGTAAGAAGGTTTTGCACAACTTTGTAGATGCTAAGGAACCTATGCAGTCACCCACATGAAAATGGTAGATGGCCGCCAATTGCACCTTAACCGTAGAAGCACTTGCTCCCTGCCGAAAAATCAATGACAGGAAGTCCAGAATGGTCGGAATAGGGACAGTAAATGGGTCCAAGCCCTCGTCTTTGGCCCAAATGGAAAAAACGTTTCCATTTACTGTTGTAAAGTTTTCTGGTAGACGGCTTATGAGCCGCAACCAGAATGGCCTTAATGGGAGATGAGATACCGGGAGTCCTAGCCATTATTGGAACTGGATCAGCCAAGCTGCAAGCTTGAGGTTGACCAGGTTCGGGGTTGGGCAACCCACGGGATGCGAGATCAGGTCTGGACTGGGATCCAGAATCCATGGAGGAGCCACACTGTGAGACCGCAGAAAAGGGAACCAGATCTGTCGCGGCCAGAACGGGGCTATGAGGATAACTCTGCTCCCCAACCGACAGGCTTTCTGAATGAATTTCATCATGAGCGGGAGGGGGGGGGATAAAGGAGCCCGGGAGGCCAAGCATGGACTAGAGCGTCTCTGTGGGTCTCCCCTCTGGGGGGAATTAATGCGAAGTACTCGCTGCATTTTGTGTTTAAAGGAGAAGCAAAAAGATCGCAGCGAGGCCGACCCCATTTGTGGAAGATCTGCTTCGCAACAGATGGATTCAGAGACCACTCGTACGGAGTGAGAAGCACCCGACTTAGCTTGTCCGCTAATATGTTGGACCGTCCCGGAATGTGCATTGCTACCAGAAAGCGGTTGGTGGAGATCGCCCATTCCCAAACTCTCATGGCCTCTCGACACAGGGGATAAGATCTGGTTCCTCCCTGTTTGTTTATATACCAGACTACTGACATGTTGTCCGTCTGGATCGCAATAGTCCCCAGGAGAAGAAGGTCGTGGAGAGCTTGCAACGCCAAAAGCACCGCCCTCATCTCTAGGACACTGATATGCAATGCGGTCTCTAGGGAAGTCCACGTGCCTTGAATGGATCTGCCTGAACAATGCCCTCCCCACCCGAGGCGAGAAGCGTCAGTGGTCAACGGGGGAATCACAAAGGGCCTCCCTTCTCTGAGTTCCCACGCATGTAACCACCAAAGAAGGGAGTCCCTGCAAACTCTGCTCAGCTGTATCGGCGTGTTTAAGGGGTGGAACGAGAGGGACCATTGGACTTGAAGGGTCCATTGTAATATTCGCAGACGGGCATAAAGGGAGAGACCGATCGCTGCTGACATAGACCCCAGTGCCCTCAGGACTAACTCCGCTGGAGGAGCAGGACTCCTAAGAAGGGCTAACACCTGATACGACAAGCTGTTCAGTCTGACTGACGTTAAGAGTAGCTCGGGAGATTCGAGTATCCAACCTGGCCCCTATGAATTCCAGGGCTTGAGTGGGCACAGGCAGGACTTTTGCCGGTTCACTGAAATGCCTAGGTTGTGGGCTAGAGTCAGTGCGTAATCTCTCGCCACACAGAGCTGATGCCTGTTGGTCGCGGTAAGGAGCCAGTCGTCTAGGTACAGGAAGACCTGAATGCCCTGAAGTCTCAGGTGGGCTGCAACCACTGCCATGACCTTGGTAAACACTCTGGGGGCTGAGGTGAGGCCGAATGGAAGAACCCTGAATTGATAATGACTGGCTCCGAGCCGGAAGCGGAGAAACCTCCTGGATCGTCTGTCCATCAAGATGTGGTAGTACGCATCCTTGAGGTCTATGGAGCACATCCAGTCGTTCTCCCGCAGAAGGGGGAGAATTGATTGGAG
Source organism: Protopterus annectens (assembly GCF_019279795.1). Classification (NCBI taxonomy): domain Eukaryota; kingdom Metazoa; phylum Chordata; order Ceratodontiformes; family Protopteridae; genus Protopterus; species Protopterus annectens. The sequence continues at coordinate 1,362,514,197 of NC_056746.1, forward strand.
AGTGACCATCCGGAACTTTTCCTTGGGTATGAACAGGTTCAGAGTGGAAAGGTCTAAGATGGGTCTGAGGTCCCCGGTTTTCTTTGGCACCAAAAAGAACCTTGAGTAATAACCCAATCCGGACTGATCTGGGGGACGGGCTGGATGGCTCTTTTTCTTAGCAGCTTCAAAATCTCTGAAGCCGCTGCCTCCCTCTGATCGGGTGGGACATCGGGGAGGTGTCTGGTTTTGGGGGGAAGATTTAGGAATGGAATGAAATAACCTCTGGATATGATACAGAGCACCCATCAATCCGTTGTAAGGGACTCCAGTTTGACAGGTGTCCCGTCAACCGCCCCCCGACTGCCTCCAGAGAGGGACAGTTGGGCAAGCCCTCAGGGCTGTTGCGCGGGTCTGTCTGAGAAAGGTTCTCTAGACCCGAAATTACACGGCCCCCCTCTGCCTCTGAGCCGGCGTCCACCTTGTCCTCCTCTGCCTCTAGAGGACGAGTGGTCCGCAGCTGGATGGGATTGCTGAGACTTGCGGAACCACAGCTTCTTTTGCCCCTCTGATTCCTGGAGAAGGATCTTTGGGGACTAGAGAAGCAGACTCAGACGGCAGACAGCGTCTTCCCGTCCTTTTTGCTTTGGACCAGCGTATTGCAAACGGTCTTGCCGAAAAGAGCAGAACCGTCAAAGGGGGCATTCGCGAAGGACGCCTTGAAGGGATCCCCAAAGTCGCAAAGACGGAGCCAGGCATGACGTTGTAAGACGACCCCTGCTCCGCTAGCTCTAGCGGCTCCCTCTGTAGCATGGGAGAGGAGCCACATAGACATATTAGAGATGGACTTCAGAGTGACCATTCGCCTCGCAAACACATTCTTGTCTCCGACCGACATGGACTCCGGGGGGGCTGCAGCGTATTCCTTGATCAAGTCTCGCTGTAGCCTGATGGTACGTGCCATATAGTTCAGCGCCCTTATGGAAAAGGTCGCTGAAGCAAACATCCACTTCCCAATCCGGTCCAATGCTCGAGATTCTTTATCTGGCAGGTGGACCAAAGAACTCTCCTGAGTGAGTTCTTTCTTGGTGGCCGCCGCCACCAACATGGCATCAACAGGGGTTTCCTTTGGCCCACAACTGTTAATCTGTGGGGGGACTGAGGACTTTATCGGGACGCCTAGGGATTGGCTCCACGGTGTCGGGCTCCTTCCACGCCCTGGTGGTAATTAAGTCCACCAGGGGGTTGGCCGGAGGGGACACCCAGGAGGTAGATGGGCCTGCCTCAAACGCCTCCAGGAACACGGATTCATCAAGGGAAGGTTTTTGGGCAGACCACCCCCCTCTAATACGCAACATTTCCATGATGTCTCCAAAGGAGACATCTTCAGGGGGTGACCTTGGGGAACCCTCCCTATCATCTAAGTCCGTGTCGGTGGTAATGGACTCGGGGGAGTCCAGGTGCCTCCTTTTACACCGTTTCCGAGGAACCTCCTCAGTGGGGCTATCCGAAGAGGGCTCGTCCACGGGTTGTTCCTCCGCGGGAACTAGCTGGAGGGCTTGGGCAGGCTGTCCCGATGGTCAGATGATGGAAGACAGACCCTCATAAAGTGGGGGTACGGGTGGATCCGAAGCCCGAACCGGGGACCTGGAAGACCGCGACAGTACCCTCTCCACTACCTCAAAAGCCGAAGGAGAACCGTCCTCGCCAGCCTCTGAGAGCAATCTCCTCGGCTCCAAGGAAGGGATCGGGGTCGGAGCCGATGCAGTCTGCGCCGAGAGAGGTGCGCTCCGAAGCCAACAGCTCCGAAGACGCAGCAACTCCCTCGGATCCGACGCTCAGCCCTCGGCCCCGAGAGCTTGGATCAGACAAGCTTGAGGGCATAGTCAGCGTCGAAGAGACCAGCGCTATAGGAGCCGACAAATCCCTGGGTCCGAAAGGGCCCGGATCCGATGACTCCGAGATCTGAAAACGAGTCGGAGAAGGAGTGATCGGGGCAAACATGGGGGCCGCACTCCCCCCCAGAGGGGGGGGTGGCAAGAGCACCCCCATCTGCATTTGGGTCTGCAAGAACCGACGCATCATCCGATCCATATCCGCTTCGGAGATGCTTCTTGTTGACCTGGAAGAGGTAGTCGAGGCGGGCCGGGAGGGCCACCTCAGCGACCTCGAGGGAGACCGATCCTCCTCCTCCGGCGAGAAACTAGGCGAACGGAGCCGAGAGGAGGATCCAGAGACACTCGAAGGAGACTTAGCTGCTTTAGCTGGCGGAGCCGAGGGTTGAGATTCAGCCCGCCTTTTATGGGATCTATGTCCCTCCTTATCCTTGTGTCTCTTCTCTAACAGAAGAGGCACTAGTTTCCTCAGAGCTCAGACCCGAAGAGGGAGGTTGAGTCCCGGGTTGAGCTAAGGGAACAGAAGGCACTGGGGCCACCGAGGCAGCCGGAGCCCGAATGGGAGAGGAAGAAGAAGCTGACTCCTGGGGGAGCTTTCCCGCCAGGATCAGCTTGTTCTTCCTATCCTGAAGTGCCCAGGGGGTTAAAGGCCGCACAGATCTGGCAGGCCTCTGATAGATGGGCTGCCCCCAAGCACAAAACGCACTTGAGTGTGGCCATCAGCTGGGGAAAGCTTGTGGCCACACTCAGTACATTTAGAAAAACCGGCCTTAGGCCCTTCCGACATCCTAGCACTCACACACACACACCCAAACGCTAAGGGGGAGTGAATAAAGAAAAACTAACTACACCACACCAAAACTAAACTAGCACAAAAGGGAATCGAAAAAGGGGCTAAGACCACACACACAAAGATTATAAACTCCAGAAAAAAGGTTATAAACCACCAACGATCTCACCCAGCCAGGAGCTCTTCAAAGGGAAAGCTTCTTCAGCCGCGGCAAAAAACGATCTGAGGTAATATGGTTGGTAGCAGAAGATTATGGGTAGGGGGAGGAGCTAGGAGCTCGGATCTTGGAGCTTGGAAAGTTGCCGGCTCGGATCCGATACCCACAGGTTGCAGAGCAAATGAAGTAACTACTTCAGATCTAGGTATAAATCCCTATGTCACAAGATGGGTTGCCAACTGGCTCACTGACAGAACCCACACTGTGAAAGTAGCAGACTCCAAATCCGACTTCAGACCAATGACAAGTGGAGTACCACAGGGTTCAGTCCTGGTTCTCTCCTGTTTGGTATCTAATTCTCCGAAGTACAGGCTAACAAAGAAGGCCTTTGGCTAATGAAGTTCGCAGATGACTGCAAACTAGGAGCCATAATCAAAACTCCTAACGATGTGGACATCCTACAAAAGGGCCTCACTGAGACAGATGCCTGGTGTCAAAGCCATGGCCTCATGCTCAATGCCAAAAAGTGCATTGTCATCCCCTTTGGTGAAAACTCTGCACCCATGAACTACAACATAGGCGGTAGTATACTTAACACCGAAAGTGTGATAAGAGACCTTGAGACACAGGTGGACAGTAGTCTCTCCTTTGATGATCACATCGCCAGAGTAGTCAGGAAATCCTTCTATTTGGCACACCTCATCACAAAAGTTTACTCATCCAGAAAAGAGAGGTCATTGTTCCCCTCTACTCATCACTCATTAGACCCATTATAGAGTACAACGCCCCTTTTGGTATGTACCTCACAAGACCTCTACAACAACTGGAAAGGCCGCAGAAATACCTCACAAAGAGGATTACCAGCCTCAAACAGATGCCCTCCGCAGACAGTCTCAAAAAACTCCAGCTTTACTCAGTCGCATATCACTCAGAGGTGATCTCTGCCTAACATACAAAACTATGTCAAACCCAGAGCTGTTGGACATGCTCCACTTAAAGAAATCCCAATCCCTCAGAGACAGTGGCGCAGGAAAATAATTTTCTTGGGTGGCAAAAGCCAGGCTACCTTTTTGGCTGGGCTTGTATAGGCCCCAGGGCCGATAGCCTAGTACCTACCTATGAACCTAAGACACAGCAAGGACAGATACTTCAGACCTAAAAATGAGCTATTAGCAGAAAAGTGGTAATCCATTTCATCACTTCAGGCAAGAAGATTAAGGACTGAACAGGTACATTTGGCAGCAAAATCTTCATGTAGTAGGGGCCATGTTAATGAAGGTTAAATTTAGTGTTCATCAAAAAAAAAAAGGTAAGCAATGCAATTCGGTAGGATGAGTAAAGGCCAAGGCTCTTACCTTGTGGCCCTCCTTCTGAAGACGCGGGTACATTCATGCTAGCTAGAATGTTCTGAAGGTCACTCAGCTGAATTGGCTGAGTAGGGCTGCTTGCTGTTGCTGATGCAGTGCCAGAACTTGCGGTAGGTGTCACAGTCGGCGGTACCACAGGAGCTGGAGTCGGAGTCGGAGTAGGTGTGGGTGTGGGTGTGGTACTTGCACGTGTAGATGGTGTGGTGGATGATGGAGTCACAGCAGCAGACTGGCTGCGGGAACTAAAATAAAATTAATATGGTCACAGATTACAGAACACATTGCATTTCAACAAAAGCGACTTCCTTTTAAAACCACATAACTGTTTAAACAACTGGGCAGCAACTAGAACTCCAAAATTCAAGGTTTCTCTAGAGAGAGGCACTTCCATACATCCATGTACCTAGAACTCAAAGTGCTAGATAGCAAAACTCCACCAATTACACAGTTCCACAAGAAATGCAAACTTGTTAAATCTAGAAGCCATGTTCTCAACAACAAAAAAGCTTATAAATCTTTGTGATGTCAATTCTCTGCAAGGCGGCGGCAAAGGATCCTCTTAACTCTTGGCAGTGAAATATAAATGGTTTGGTATGTCAAGTTACACACCTAAAAAGGAATAACAGTTGTAAACAATGAATAGTGTTCAACAGATGGACATCTTCCCAGAACTTCAACAGAAGAAGAAAGAAAAGTACAGCAGACATAGAAGGTACTCACCAATGACCGTGGGTATACTCACCAATGACCGTGGGTATACTCACCAATGACCGTGGGTATACTCACCAATGACCGTGGGTATACTCACCAATGACCGTGGGTATATTCCAGTTTAACTTCTATAACAGGTTCCTTTCTTTCTGGACCTGCACCAAACGCATTATCTTAACATTTTCATAGCAGCTTAACACATGCGAGGGACCACAACTTAGACAATTTCAGTTTTGCGGCACAGTACCGGAGGACCCTCCATTTTTACTACACTTTCATACTGACAGCTACATGCCCAAATTATCAATAGAAATGCACAAAGGTACTGAAATGTGAAGTGCAGAAAAAAAATTCTAAAAATCATAAAACTTCACCTTGGCGTAAGGGAGTGGGCTGTAATCTGAAGCACAACACCCTCAAAGACCCGATGCTACGAGTTTTTCATTTAAACTATACTACCTTAGATGTTCTCATGCAGCAGTTTCTGTGCTTCTCAGGTAGAACAAAGAGCAATATGCAAACTGAGTGTGGCAGACAGTTTCAGCTCAAGACACTTGCAGAACAACTCAGCCGAAGGATGACGTTCAGCCATTGAAGAGCGCTTAGTGCGGGAGCGCTGTGACTACCAAGCGGATGCAGGAGTGCTGTGGTCTACAAACAAATGAAGCATCTTTATCTTTAATCCAGTAACACTGGTGTGGACATTATTAAAGGTGCAATTACAAGTCAGTTCCATGGTACACAGGGATAAAGCTCTGGGTAGTAGTCAGACACAGCCTTGCCTCTTTCCCCTTGGGTTAACTCCTCATGGTTTAACTCATTACAGCCATCTGACACCTCCAGGTGCATCTGCAGTTGCATCCTAGTGATGCTTCTAGGTGTCGCATGTTGCTTGTTCATATTTGCATCAATAACCCCAAAGCCAGGTTACATACCAAGTGTTACTCGTCCTCTCTAGTATAGAAGACAAGCAGACTGTCTACTTCAATTTATGCATCAGGATGGTCAGCAGCATTACAAAATATAAACGAACTGATTAACTGACACTACACATACAAACATGCTTACAAACAGCTTACTGCAAAATGGCAGTCAGGCTTGCACATGCTCAGTATTTATACACTTGTGCAAGCCCCTATAAAAGCTTTTTAAAGGCATACATATATACTGAGTTATATCCTCCCTCTTAAATAGATTGCCCTCAATGAAACGACACTGGAATAAGACGAGCAATAATATAAACAGCAGAAAAACACAATGTTCACATCCAAGTTGCCGTGCATCTGTAACATGGTCAGGAAATGCAACCTGATCTAGTAGTATAGCAATCAGAACTGGGTTTAGCAACAGGGAGAGTCTTCGGTGAACAACTTGCATTGGGAATTTCGGATCTCAGGAACAGGGATATTTACTGGAATGTCCTCTGGAACTGGAACACTGGATAACTCACTCCGAGATAAAGTCTCTCTCTCTCACAGGCTAGGTATTGTGGTACAGGCTCGAATCATCATCAAATATTTCCAGTTCCACCTAAACTCTACTCCTTGCGATTCCACAATGTACGATCTTGGCTCTGGACATACCAGTTTTCACAATTCCAATCCGGTCATAACCTCTGCACATTTGCATTCTCACCGTCTCTCCTTCACGTATCTTAAGACCTCTGGGCTAGGCGTTTCTTCAACAGATGGGCTTTCACTGAACTCTTATTCTTAGCACTTGGAACCAATAAAATACTGCTGACTGGTAATGTGGTTCTGGTAGGTCTTGAAAGAATAAACTACTGCTGACTAGTAATGTGGTTCTGGTCTGTCTTTACAGAATAAACTACTGCTGACTAGTAATGTGGTTCTGGTCGTCTCAACAGAAGTCTCTGGGCAGGTAAACCAAGATGTTTATCACGAGGAGTATTTCTGAGATTCCCGAGATTCAAGAAAACATCACTCTTGTCTGGTTTCAACTTCTCTAGTAACTGTTTTGGACTCAGAAGTGCACATTCTGCCAAACCATTGACTACGGGTACTCAGGACTACTCATAACATGGATAAAGTCCCACTCTTCGGAGAAGTTTTTGAATTGCTGGCTAGTAAACTGTGTGCCACTGCCAGAAATAACTTTGTGCGGACTACCATGGACTGCAAAATGATGCTTCATCTTCGTAATGACAGTACTGGACGTTAGGTTAGGAAGTAGGTTAATTTCGAGCCAATTAGAATAAGAGTCTAACACCAAGTAAATATTGACCATTCCATTCAAAAACGCCAGTAACTACTGTCGACCAAGGTATTTTAAAAATCTGGTTTAGATGAAGTGGTTCCTTCTGCTGATGTTCTGTGTATGTAATAGTACAAAGCCACAAGATGAACGTGCTCTCTCAATGTCTTCTCACAGAAGGCCACACTAGTCCTCTTGCCCTTCTTTTGGTAGAAGCACTTCCTGTGTGGCCACAATGCAAGACAGAAATATACTCTTAGTGCAAGGACAATGGAACAATCATTTTTGGACCTTTCATGACGATACTATTGTCAGACAAAATCTCATCTCTGTAAAGAAAATAAGGTTGCACTTCTTGAGATAAACTAGATTGCTTTGACGGCCATCCTTGATTGATAAACTAATTGAGTTTCTGAAGAACAGGAACTGTGGCTGTGTGACTTCTAAGCTCTTCAAGACATGTGGAACAAAAATTTCTCACTTCCATGACATCAAAATCAAGTTTCTCATTTTCATGCTGATCAGTGGTACTTCTGAGTAATCTGGATAATGTATCAGCAAGATAAAGAAGTTTGCCTTTTTTGTAGACACGACTGAAATTGTACTTCTGCAATCTCATCATCATACATTGCAACCTGGCTGGAGCTGCATGCATAGGCTTTCTCAAGAGAGTGACTAAAGGTTGGTGATCTGTTTCAATCTGGACAGCTCTACCATAAATATAATCATGGAACTTTGAACATGCAAACAATTAAGAGCTCTTTATCTGTGCATACTGCATTTCAGTTTGGGATAGAGTTCTGGACGCAGAGGCAACAGGTTGACCCTCTTGAAGAATGACTGCACCAAGACCAAATTTTGAAGCATCACAGGAAAGAACAACTGGTTTGTGAACATCATAATATCTGAGAGTTGGTGGACTGGCAATTCTCCGTTTCAACACATAAAATGCTCTTTGGTGTTGCTCCAACCATGACCAGGATACATCTTTACATGTCAGCTCTCTAAGCGATGCTGCTAGTTGGCTTAAATCTGGAAAGAAATTCCCTAGATAGTTAACCATGCCAAGAAAAGCAGCGAAGAGGTTGGACATTGTCTGGAGCTGGCATCTCAAGAACAGCTGTTTGCTTGGAAGGGTCTGGTCATAAGCCTGAACTGGTAAAGTGACCAGCTTAAGTGACTTTTCGTAACCTGAACTTTTGCACTTCTGAGGATTCAGCTTAAAATTCACTTGACGTGCTCTTTCCAGAACTTTGAAGTTCCTGTCATGCTCAACTTCACCATTACCTCCTACTAAAAGATCTACTATAATTGCACAAGGGTACCCAAAAAAATATCTGTTGCAATGCACGCTGAAAAGACTTTATTGGCAGAATTTATCCCAAATGGCATTCTCAAAAATCTATACCTGCCAAAATGAGTACTAAACCTAATAAGCAACGAGGATTTCTTGTCAAACAAAATTTGCCAAAATGAACTCTCTGCATCCAAGACAGAAAAAACAGTGGCATTTGGCATCAGTGCTGCAACATCGACTGTACACATTGGATGACTAGGTCTTTCCAGTGGTTTGTTCAAATCGAGAATCAATACATATTCTGATATCATGAGCTTTTCTTATGAGCTACCACCATGGAAGACACCCATTCAGTAGGTTCTTCAAATGGACAAACTACACCACTTTATCTCGGCTTTGACTCTGTTCTGCATAGTTACTGCAACTTTCTGGGTTGGCCTGACAACTGGGCTACTATCTGGGTCTAACTTCACGGAATACACAACTGGAAGTTTGCCTAGTTTGTTTCTGTTTTTGAAAAGATCAGCATAGGTAGAGAAAATATACTGGGTGAAATTGGAGCAGTAGTCTTTTAAGCCAACATCATGGACTTCCCTATTAAATAAAAACAGTCCCATTTTTAAAAAGTCTCTGAGCCCTAATAATGACTGAACGTGCCTTTTGACCATATAAAATAAGTCATAGCTTCTCCCAGCAGAGAAACATGAAAGTACTACTAAGCCCTCGGTTTGAACCTCTTCACAACCATAAGCAACAAGCTTTGCACACTTTGCCAAATCAAGCTTTTCAACAGAACATACTGTAGCAAATGTTTCTTAAGACAACATTGCACTTTGAACCTGTGTCAACTTTGAGCTCTAGGGGTCTTCCATTTTACCCGAACAGTACAAAATACTTCATTCTTTCCCCAAACAGTACAAAATACTTCATTCTTTGCCCATAAATCTACTGCATTGACTTTTTATTTTATTTTACATTTGTTAACCAGGATGGTCCAACTGGACAAGGTCCACTTACAGTGGAGGCCTGGGGAGAAAAGCGCCACTTAATACAACAGACAATGATAATAATACATAATGTAAAGACTTTGTTATTGAGCAGTATTTTGTACATAACAGAACAGTACACAAAGACTGTTCAGCAAGTGAACATTCAGTTAGTCATCAAAATATACAGACAGAGATCACAACATTTCAAATGTCAAGGGATACCATTTGTTACTTCAATTTTTACCGAGGGTCTGACAATTCGGGAGAAGAGAGAAAGATGGTGGGGTAGCACACACTAGGATTAACACATGGGCATAGCCAAGAGCTAAGATGAGCCTTGAGAGCTTTTGAATTGTTTGGTATTAGGTTCACAAGTCACTGAGGGTAGGAGATTATTCCAACTTTTTGCTATACTGGGAGAAAATAGAGCTTTGCCTGCTGTGTTGTTGGCTGTGGAGATAGATAGGAGAGACTTGTTGCAGAGCAGTGGTCGATTTGGAATGTAGTCAAGTCAGTAGTTCCCTAAGGGCTGGAGTTTTTTCAAGATAATTTTAAGTTGTTATAAGCTATAACTAGTTGGTGGTAGGTTATTAACTGTGGGAGCTCAAGCCACTGAAGTTGCCTTAGAGGAGGAATACAATGGTGTGTTCTAAAGAGGGAATTTGTTGCAAACGTGGCGATTTTGTTATAACGCTACTCAAGTTTCTCCAGGTCAGATTTTCTAACATAGGTGAGAATAGGTGCTGCATACAAGAGTGTGTAAAGAAGGTGGGTTTGAGCTAGGGTGACCCGAGCTTGACCTGACAGGAAGTCTTTTTGTCTGTATAGAGACCCCATTTTTTGTGTACCGTTTTAATAGTTTGAGAGATATGGAAGTCAAAGTGTAGGTTATCTATTTTGACACCAAGCAGCTCGGGGTGGAGAGAGGATGAAATAACAGTTCCATTATTGGAGGAGATAGAGAATAAGTGGAGTGGTTTTTGATTTGTTTGGGGTAAATAGTAGTTTCGTTTTTGTTGGGATTTAAGATAAGTTGAATATCTGTGATCCACCTTTCTACTGAGGTAAAAGATTCCTGGGCGAGATGCTGTAGGGCGGTGAGATTTGGGGCGGAGCAGATCAGGGTGGAATCGTTTGCATACTGTACGAGTGAAAACTGTAGGGTAGAGGGATGTAGATTACTGGTAAAGATAGAAAAGAGGAGTGTACCCAGTATGGAACCTTGAGGTACACCAGTGGATGCTGGGAGTAAAGATGATATAACTCCTTGCCACTGCATGGCTTGTTTTCAGTCTGATAGACAGTTTTTAAACCATGCAATAGTGTTAGGGACAAAGGATAGAGAGGTAAGAGTATCTATTAGAATAGCGTGGGAGATCATGTCAAATGCTTTGGAGAGGTAGAGGAATATAGCAGATACAAATCTGTTATTTCTATGTTGGTTAACCAGGTTTGTGAAAGAGAGAAGGGCTGAGGTTGTACTATGGTGTGGGCGGAAACCATGATGTGTAGAGGTGAAGAGTCTAGGAAGTGCATGACCTGAGAGTGTACGCATTTCTCAAGTACCTTTGATAGAGAAGACAGAATGGCTATGGGGCAATCGTTAGAGAAATCACAGGAATTCCCACCCTTATGAAGGGGAATAATGTAAGAGATTTTCCATAGTTGAGGGATGTGGGATTCCTGTATGGAGTGTTTGATTAAGTTTGAGACTGGGCAGGATAGAGAGTCGGCAGCCATTTTCAGGAAATGAGCAGGTATACCATCTGCTGCAAGAGTAGTGGGTTTAAGTTTTAAGAGGTATTTTTTTTTTTATTGTTGAGGTTTGGACAATAGAGAATGTAAAGGGGGATGAGTTGTTGGTATGGATGAGTAGCTATTTTTGGAAAGTTGAGTTGATAGTAATTTAATGGATTCAGTAAAGTGGTGAATAAATTGGACGGCTATATCGTTATCTGGTTTTGTAGAGGTGGAGGTGGAAGCTGGTGTTGTTTTTCCAGGTTTTAGTAAGGAGTTTATTGCATACCAGAAATTTGGGGGGTTATTGGAGTGTTTATTTTGTATATCTAGAAAGTAGTTCTGTTTATAAAGCTTTGTTTGTTTTTTGACCTGATTCCTAAGGTGTTGACAGTTTTGTATGGATAGACTAGTGTTATCTTTCTTCCAGGTTTTCCATTCCTTGTCTCTGCTTTTTAATAGGGCTCTAGTGGATTTAGTACCCCAAGGAGCATAGTGTTGCTTAGCGCTAATTTTTCTTACTGGGGTAAATGAATCAAGGGTGTTAATAAGAGTGCTATTAACATAGTCCACTGCTTGGTCTAGGTCAAGGCTGCACAGTGGTTCCCAGTTACATTTTTTAATATAGTGTTGAGGGTTAACACTGCGATCGTTTCTGACTTGTCTATAGACTGTGGGCTTGGGTAAGTTAGTACGTTTTCATAGGAGGAACGTCGGGAGATGGTCGCTAAGTCAGTCAGGTAGACTACCTGCTTTGGTAATTATGTTCAGGGTAATTTACTAATGTCCAATCTAGTTTAGATTCCTTATGGTATTGTTTGTCTACTCTAGTTGGTTCAATGAGTTGAGAAAATCCATACAGGTTGACGTGGTTAGTGGGGGGGTGTTTTTTTTTTTTTTTTTTTTTTAGAGTTACAGGCTAGCCAGTCAGTGTTAAGGTCATCTAATAAAACAGTTTCCTGTGGGAGATTTTATTTTGACCATTGTAGAATCTCCCCAATTATCGGAGCGTTATTACCTGGAGGGATGTATGCACAGAGGATACTGAATCTCCCCAATTATCGGAGCGTTATTACCTGGAGGGATATACGCACAGAGGACATTGATGATACTGAATCTCCCCAATTATCGGAGCGTTATTACCTGGAAGGATATACGCACAGAGGACATTGATGCTCTTTTTCTTAACAGTAGGACAGAGCCTATGATCACAGCAGTATTAAATTTAGGTAGAGGAGTTAGTAGAGGTTGGAGAAAAATTGTATTTTTATAGACAACTGCAACGCCCCCACCCTTCTTTCCTGCTCTATCTAGCCGTAGGATATTATATCCTGGAGGGAGAATTTCTTTGTTCGGTGTGCTGGGTTTTAGCCAGGTCTCTGTTATGGTAAGGATGTCGGGGGAGTAGTGACTTATGAATGCGTGTAAGTGAGGAAGTTTGTTTGATATACTGTGAGAGCATCTGTTATGGTAAGGATGTCGGGGGAGTAGTCAGTTATGAATGTATGTAAGTGAGGAAGTTTGTTTGATATACTGCGAGAGTTAAGATTGATGAGGAGTAGATCTGCAGTGTGTTTGTTTGGGGGTATAATGTTGATTGGCCCTGGATTGGGGTGTATATCCCGAGGTAAGGAGGTATTTCTTTAATGAAAGTTGAAGCTTGATAATTTGTAGAATATTTATGTGGAGTTTACTTGATGTTTTTCTAGTGTAGGATACGGAGACATACTTGTTACATAAAAATAGTATTGTGTTGTCACTAAATAAAGAGGAGGCTATAGGAAAGCTTGTGTGTGTAATAACAGGTGTGAAGGTATGTGCTGTATGGTAGGTGGTGTGTGTGTGTGTGTGTGTAAGGATGTAATGTAGGTTAGAGTTGTGAGAGTTAGTAGGAGAGATGAAAGTGAGGCCTGCATAGCTTGGGTTTTATGGCATTTGGATGCAAGTGGTAAATTAGGGGTGTGGTTAGGGTGGCTGCAGGTGAGTGGGGGTTAGAATAAATGTAGAAGTAGTAGGGGCGGTTGGAAATTGGGGACAGGGCATGGGAGCGGAGTGAGCAAAAGAAGCGAGTACAAGAGAAAAAGTATGAGTAACTGCAGTTCAATAAATTAAAGCAGGATGGTTTATAGCTATATTGTAAGGGAAAGTAGTGTAGACAAAACCTTTAACAGTGTTTTTTTTAGCAAGGAGAGGAGTGGGAAATCAACAGTTAAATAAATGGGGAGTATAAGTAGAAATAACTACCAGCTTTAGGTAAAAACATTGGGAGGTTAATGTTTTACAAGCTTTTACACTGGTAGGTGCTGCCACCTAGTGGCAAAAGGAGACAGCAAACAGAAAAGATAAGCTAGTCTTATGTTACAATTTATCTTAAGTTAAGAAACTAGAGGGGGGAAGAGTGGCAAGCGGACTGCGGTAGGCTGCTACAATGTGCACACGGAAGGTCAGACTAACACATATAGCTTTGGGCAGCACAGTGGTGCAGCGGTTAACATGGTCGCCTCACAGCAAGAGGTTTTCCGGTTCGATTCTCGGCTGGGGTGCCTTCTGTGTGGAGTTTGCATGTTCTCCCTGTGTTCACGTGGGTTTCCTCCGGGTACTCCGGTTTCCTCCCACATTCCAAAGACATGCATTTGGAGCATTTCTCCCCGGGCCTCTGCTGAAAACAGGCTCTGTGGAACCTAATCGGACATTCCCGGTCAACAAATGTTAAATTAAATAAATAAATAAATAAATAAATAAATAAATAAAATAAAATAAAATTACATTGCTGACCAAAAGTTAAACATTTTTCCTTTTAGCCACATGACTTCCACCACAATTACGACAGTTGGCAATGAAACTGGGTGGGTGCCCATTCTTTGAGTTTGCTGACTCACTCATGCTTCACTGAGACTGTGCGTACTCTGGAATTTGCTAGAAAGCTACAGGGTTTCCCGGGACTGTTCAAGGTTTACAGTTGCTGCCATGTGCTTGGGCCTGTTTCTTTCTACAGAGTGCTGCATACTATCAAACACTGGCCTTAGAAGTTACTGGAAACATGCATCTTTCATTTGTAAGCATATGTGTGCTTTTCTGTAAGCTCATATCGGACAAATCTCAATGGCCTTATTCAAAGTTAAATCACTGTCGAAGCAAAATCTTTCTCACAGCATCATCATTAATGTCACACACAAGTCTCTTATTAACTCATCCCTTAAATCATCAAATCTGCACATTTTAGCCTAGTTTCTCAAATCAGTTACACATGCTGCAAAAGTTTTGCCAGGCTTTTGATCTCGTGTAAAAAAATTAGTGCCTTTCCACTGTAATATTCATTTAGAGGTAACATTTCTCTAAATTTACATTTTAAGCACTCGGGGTCTTCCCTTGACTTAGCCGGTACAATTATATGATGGTTCCCCTTCTCCTCCAAAGGACAGCAGGTGCATACACAAATACATGCTCCCTTTCTATGGCTTCTGAAAAGGCTAAATTAAGCAGAATAAATGGCTTTGTACAGTCATCTTTATCAGAAAATGCAGCCTGTATGAACATTGTACTCTTGCTCAAACACTCTCCAGTTCTCCGCAATATTATTGTCAAACACAAGTGGGCAAGGTTTTTGAAATCATCTGCCATGCCAATAAATTATGCGCAAACACAATGAAAAATATGGCCCTTGTTAATTATATACGAACAAGCTGCTATATGTGCCTGTAATAACATTCAAATGCACAAAATACTTTACTTTGCGAAATATGCTTTGAAATGGTTGCATTTTGCGAAATAACTGTACTGTAATACTGCACAAACATGCGAGCACTTCATATACTTCAGATAGCTCGAATAGCTTTGATTAATGTGAAAAAGTAATGCTTAGCAAGAAAATGAGGTTGTTTCCCTTACTTTAGTCTTTTTATACAATTCACACTTTATTTCAAACATTTTCCATAGCTATTTTTAATATTTGTTAATATAGCGTGGTTTCAAATATTTCTGTTACTTAGAAATTCGTTTAGAGGGTTTTGAATGCCTTGTTTCACATTTTGCAAATAAGAAATAGTTTGAGCAAATTTTAATACCTGAAATTTGTTTCTGACCTGCTTTGCAAGTTATACGTGCAATAGGGATGATTCACTCCTGTATATTCCTTCAGTCTTAACTTAGTGTCTCTTGGATCTAAATCCCATTCTAGCACCATAAATACATACAAATGTTTCAAGCACAGACATTAAGCCATTCTAGCTTGCCAATATGCCAAAATTAGAAGTTATGTACTCACCATAACGTTCCATCTGAGTAGGTGTATTCATTTGTCTGCAACCTGTGGGTTATGGATCCGATGTCGAATGATAATAATACATAATGTAAAGACTTTGTTATTGAGCAGTATTTTGTACATAACAGAACAGTACACAAAGACTGTTCAGCAAGTGAACATTCAGTTAGTCATCAAAATATACAGACAGATCACAACATTTCAAATGTCAAGGGATACCATTTGTTACTTCAATTTTACCGAGGGTCTGACAATTGGAGAAGAGAGAAAGATGGTGGGGTAGCACACACTAGGATTAACACATGGGCATAGCCAAGAGCTAAGATGAGCCTTGAGAGCTTTTGAATTGTTTGGTATTAGGTTCACAAGTCACTGAGGGTAGGAGATTATTCCAACTTTTTGCTATACTGGGAGAAAATAGAGCTTTGCCTGCTGTGTTGTTGGCTGTGGAGATAGATAGGAGAGACTTGTTGCAGAGCAGTGGTCGATTTGGAATGTAGTCAAGTCAGTAGTTCCCTAAGGGCTGGAGTTTTTTCAAGATAATTTTAAGTTGTTATAAGCTATAACTAGTTGGTGGTAGGTTATTAACTGTGGGAGCTCAAGCCACTGAAGTTGCCTTAGAGGAGGAATACAATGGTGTGTTCTAAAGAGGGAATTTGTTGCAAACTTGGCGATTTTGTTATAACGCTACTCAAGTTTCTCCAGGTCAGATTTTCTAACATAGGTGAGAATAGGTGCTGCATACAAGAGTGTGTAAAGAAGGTGGGTTTGAGCTAGGGTGACCCGAGCTTGACCTGACAGGAAGTCTTTTTGTCTGTATAGAGACCCCATTTTTTGTGTACCGTTTTAATAGTTTGAGAGATATGGAAGTCAAAGTGTAGGTTATCTATTTTGACACCAAGCAGCTCGGGGTGGAGAGAGGATGAAATAACAGTTCCATTATTGGAGGAGATAGAGAATAAGTGGAGTGGTTTTTGATTTGTTTGGGGTAAATAGTAGTTTCGTTTTTGTTGGGATTTAAGATAAGTTGAATATCTGTGATCCACCTTTCTACTGAGGTAAAAGATTCCTGGGCGAGATGCTGTAGGGCGGTGAGATTTGGGGCGGAGCAGATCAGGGTGGAATCGTTTGCATACTGTACGAGTGAAAACTGTAGGGTAGAGGGATGTAGATTACTGGTAAAGATAGAAAAGAGGAGTGTACCCAGTATGGAACCTTGAGGTACACCAGTGGATGCTGGGAGTAAAGATGATATAACTCCTTGCCACTGCATGGCTTGTTTTCAGTCTGATAGACAGTTTTTAAACCATGCAATAGTGTTAGGGACAAAGGATAGAGAGGTAAGAGTATCTATTAGAATAGCGTGGGAGATCATGTCAAATGCTTTGGAGAGGTAGAGGAATATAGCAGATACAAATCTGTTATTTCTATGTTGGTTAACCAGGTTTGTGAAAGAGAGAAGGGCTGAGGTTGTACTGTGGTGTGGGCGCAAACCATGGTGTGTAGAGGTGAACCGTCGAGGAAGTGCATGACCTGAGAGTGTAATTTCTCAAGTACCTTTGATAGAGAAGACAGAATGGCTATGGGGCAATCGTTGAGAAATCACAGGAATTCCACCCTTATGAAGGGAATAATGTAAGAGATTTTCCATAGTTGAGGGATGTGGGATTCCTGTATGGAGTGTTTGATTAAGTTTGAGACTGGGCAGGATAGAGAGTCGGCAGCCATTTTCAGGAAATGAGCAGGTATACCCATCTGCTGCAAGAGTAGTGGGTTTAAGTTTTAAGAGGTATTTTTTTTTTTATTGTTGAGGTTTGGACAATAGAGAATGTAAAGGGGGATGAGTTGTTGGTATGGATGAGTAGCTATTTTTGGAAAGTTGAGTTGATAGTAATTTAATGGATTCAGTAAAGTGGTGAATAAATTGGACGGCTATATCGTTATCTGGTTTTGTAGAGGTGGAGGTGGAAGCTGGTGTTGTTTTTCCAGGTTTTAGTAAGGAGTTTATTGCATACCAGAAATTTGGGGGTTATTGGATGTTTATTTTGTATATCTAGAAAGTAGTTCTGTTTATAAAGCTTTGTTTGTTTTGACCTGATTCCTAAGGTGTTGACAGTTTTGTATGGATAGACTAGTGTTATCTTTCTTCCAGGTTTTCCATTCCTTGTCTCTGCTTTTAATAGGGCTCTAGTGGATTTAGTACCCCAAGGAGCATAGTGTTGCTTAGCGCTAATTTTTCTTACTGGGGTAAATGAATCAAGGGTGTTAATAAGAGTGCTATTAACATAGTCCACTGCTTGGTCTAGGTCAAGGCTGCACAGTGGTTCCCAGTTACATTTTTTAATATAGTGTTGAGGGTTAACACTGCGATCGTTTCTGACTTGTCTATAGACTGTGGGCTTGGGTAAGTTAGTACGTTTTCATAGGAGGAACGTCGGGAGATGGTCGCTAAGTCAGTCAGGTAGACTACCTGCTTTGGTAATTATGTTCAGGGTAATTTACTAATGTCCAATCTAGTTTAGATTCCTTATGGTATTGTTTGTCTACTCTAGTTGGTTCAATGAGTTGAGAAAATCCATACAGGTTGACGTGGTTAGTGGGGGGTTTTTTTTTTTTTTTTAGAGTTACAGGCTAGCCAGTCAGTGTTAAGGTCATCTAATAAAACAGTTTCCTGTGGGAGATTTTATTTTGACCATTGTAGAATCTCCCCAATTATCGGAGCGTTATTACCTGGAGGGATGTATGCACAGAGGATACTGAATCTCCCCAATTATCGGAGCGTTATTACCTGGAGGGATATACGCACAGAGGACATTGATGATACTGAATCTCCCCA
Source organism: Protopterus annectens (assembly GCF_019279795.1). NCBI lineage: Eukaryota > Metazoa > Chordata > Ceratodontiformes > Protopteridae > Protopterus > Protopterus annectens. The sequence goes on from NC_056746.1 coordinate 1,362,532,430, forward strand.
ATTATCGGAGCGTTATTACCTGGAAGGATATACGCACAGAGGACATTGATGCTCTTTTTCTTAACAGTAGGACAGAGCCTATGATCACAGCAGTATTAAATTTAGGTAGAGGAGTTAGTAGCGGTTGGAGAAAAATTGTATTTTTATAGACAACTGCAACGCCCCCACCCTTCTTTCCTGCTCTATCTAGCCGTAGGATATTATATCCTGGAGGGAGAATTTCTTTTGTTCGGTGTGCTGGGTTTTAGCCAGGTCTCTGTTATGGTAAGGATGTCGGGGGAGTAGTGACTTATGAATGCGTGTAAGTGAGGAAGTTTGTTTGATATACTGTGAGAGCATCTGTTATGGTAAGGATGTCGGGGGAGTAGTCAGTTATGAATGTATGTAAGTGAGGAAGTTTGTTTGATATACTGCGAGAGTTAAGATTGATGAGGAGTAGATCTGCAGTGTGTTTGTTTGGGGGTATAATGTTGATTGGCCCTGGATTGGGGTGTATATCCCGAGGTAAGGAGGTATTTCTTTAATGAAAGTTGAAGCTTGATAATTTGTAGAATATTTATGTGGAGTTTACTTGATGTTTTTCTAGTGTAGGATACGGAGACATACTTGTTACATAAAAATAGTATTGTGTTGTCACTAAATAAAGAGGAGGCTATAGGAAAGCTTGTGTGTGTAATAACAGGTGTGAAGGTATGTGCTGTATGGTAGGTGGGGTGTGTGTGTGTGTAAGGATGTAATGTTGGTTAGAGTTGTGAGAGTTAGTAGGAGAGATGAAAGTGAGGCCTGCATAGCTTGGGTTTTATGGCATTTGGATGCAAGTGGTAAATTAGGGGTGTGGTTAGGGTGGTTGCAGGTGAGTGGGGGTTAGAATAAATGTAGAAGTAGTAGGGGCGGTTGGAAATTGGGGACAGGGCATGGGAGCGGAGTGAGCAAAAGAAGCAGTACAAGAGAAAAGTATGAGTAACTGCAGTTCAATAAATTAAAGCAGGATGGTTTATAGCTATATTGTAAGGGAAAGTAGTGTAGACAAAACCTTTAACAGTGTTTTTTTTAGCAAGGAGAGGAGTGGGAAATCAACAGTTAAAGAAATGGGGAGTATAAGTAGAAATAACTACCAGCTTTAGGTAAAAACATTGGGAGGTTAATGTTTTACAAGCTTTTACACTGGTAGGTGCTGCCACCTAGTGGCAAAAGGAGACAGCAAACAGAAAAGATAAGCTAGTCTTATGTTACAATTTATCTTAAGTTAAGAAACTAGAGGGGGGAAGAGTGGCAAGCGGACTGCGGTAGGCTGCTACAGTGTGCACACGGAAGGTCAGACTAACACATATAGCTTTGGGCAGCACAGTGGTGCAGCGGTTAACATTGTCGCCTCACAGCAAGAGGTTTTCCGGTTCGATTCTCGGCTGGGGTGCCTTCTGTGTGGAGTTTGCATGTTCTCCCTGTGTTCACGTGGGTTTCCTCCGGGTACTCCGGTTTCCTCCCACATTCCAAAGACATGCATTTGGAGCATTTCTCCCCGGGCCTCTGCTGAAAACAGGCTCTGTGGAACCTAATCGGACATTCCCGGTCAACAAATGTTAAATTAAATAAATAAATAAATAAATAAATAAAATAAAATAAAATGACATTGCTGACCAAAAGTTAAACATTTTTCCTTTTAGCCACATGACTTCCACCACAATTACGACAGTTGGCAATGAAACTGGGTGGGTGCCCATTCTTTGAGTTTGCTGACTCACTCATGCTTCACTGAGACTGTGCGTACTCTGGAATTTGCTAGAAAGCTACAGGGTTTCCCGGGACTGTTCAAGGTTTACAGTTGCTGCCATGTGCTTGGGCCTGTTTCTTTCTACAGAGTGCTGCATACTATCAAACACTGGCCTTAGAAGTTACTGGAAACATGCATCTTTCATTTGTAAGCATATGTGTGCTTTTCTGTAAGCTCATATCGGACAAATCTCAATGGCCTTATTCAAAGTTAAATCACTGTCGAAGCAAAATCTTTCTCACAGCATCATCATTAATGTCACACACAAGTCTCTTATTAACTCATCCCCTTAAATCATCAAATCTGCACATTTTAGCCTAGTTTCTCAAATCAGTTACACATGCTGCAAAAGTTTTGCCAGGCTTTTGATCTCGTGTAAAAAAATTAGTGCCTTTCCACTGTAATATTCATTTAGAGGTAACGTTTCTCTAAATTTACATTTTAAGCACTCGGGGTCTTCCCTTGACTTAGCCGGTACAATTATATGATGGTTCCCCTTCTCCTCAAAAGGACAGCAGGTGCATACACAAATACATGCTCCCTTTCTATGGCTTCTGAAAAGGCTAAATTAAGCAGAATAAATGGCTTTTTACAGTCATCTTTATCAGAAAATGCAGCCTGTATGAACATTGTACTCTTGCTCAAACACTCTCCAGTTCTCCGCAATATTATTGTCAAACACAAGTGGGCAAGGTTTTTGAAATCATCTGCCATGCCAATAAATTATGCGCAAACACAATGAAAAATATGGCCCTTGTTAATTATATACGAACAAGCTGCTATATGTGCCTGTAATAACATTCAAATGCACAAAATACTTTACTTTAAATATGCTTTGAAATGGTTGCATTTTGCGAAATAACTGTACTGTAATACTGCACAAACATGCGAGCACTTCATATACTTCAGATAGCTCGAATAGCTTTGATTAATGTGAAAAAGTAATGCTTAGCAAGAAAATGAGGTTGTTTCCTTACTTTAGTCTTTTATACAATTCACACTTTATTTCAAACATTTTCCATAGCTATTGTTAATATTTGTTAATATAGCGTGGTTTCAAATATTTCTGTTACTTAGAAATTCGTTTAGAGGGTTTTGAATGCCTTGTTTCACATTTTGCAAATAAGAAATAGTTTGAGCAAATTTTAATACCTGAAATTTGTTTCTGACCTGCTTTGCAAGTTATACGTGCAGTAGGGATGATTCACTCCTGTATATTCCTTCAGTCTTAACTTAGTGTCTCTTGGATCTAAATCCCATTCTAGCACCATAAATACATACAAATGTTTCAAGCACAGACATTAAGCCATTCTAGCTTGCCAATATGCCAAAACACTTGTTCCCACAATAAATGTCCAGGCTGTTCTTAAAAATATCTAAACTAGTACTTGCTTTAATATAATTTGGTGGTCTGTTCCAAGCATCACCTACTCTGTCAGAGAACCAATTAGTACACTTCTCATTTCTACAGAATCTTCTACATAGGTTATCTGACGATTCCCTAGTACTTTTTGATAACCCCAAACATTCGCAGAGGTAGTTGCCCTAAATACCTGAACAAGATCTCCTCTTAAATATCTGTAAGAGACACTGTATAAGTTCAGATATTTTAGTCTTTCATAACTTAGATTTTCACATCCATGGATGCCCTTAGTATATGTCCATTGTACTCTTTCCAGTTTATTCATGCTTGTTGCCCTACAGGGTTTCTATATTGTTATTCCATACTCAAGTTTGGGTCTAATGTAACTAACAAACAATGACTTCATTATGTTTGATTTCCCAGACTTTAAAAATCTTTTTATACAACCTATAGTTCTAGAACTATCATTAGCCAACTGGTTGATATGATTAGAAAAGCTCATAGCTGAAACTACCCATATAGCCAGGTCCTTAAATGAGTCTACAGTTTCAATCAGTGTGCTGTACTAAATATTCAACTTTTAGTTTATGTCTCCCAAATTTCATATGCTTAGTTTTTTATGTATTTATCAACATATTATTCTCCTGTGCCCAAATGGTCAATTTAGTCAAATTATTTTGCAGACATGCCTTGTCTGTAATGCTTGTAATCAGTTTACCCAATTTCAGGTCGTCAGCATATAGACTTTAGAACACCTCAGATGAAAAGGTCTAAAAGATACAATCTAAACAAGTAAGGGCCTAGGACAGAGCCCTGTGGGATACCCTGACTGTAACCAAGGATTTCACCTGCCCAGCAGATGTGTGATACTTGCCATGTGTAAGCCATGCAGCTATCCATCTTATCAACCGTACATCAATACCTAGTTGTACTAATTTATTGATCAATGTTTTGTGCATGACCCTGTCAAATGCTGAAGTTAAATCTATATAAATTACATCACAGCACAATTTTTCAATCATAGCTGCTATTATATTGTTATAGAACATCATGTTACAGGTGGTCATAGATCTATTTTCAACATATGCATGCTAATATATGGTTTCAAGTCCCAGCCTAACCAGTTCTGACAATAACTTATCCAGTATTACCTTCTCCATTATTTTTCCACAATATGAAAGTAGACTTAAGGGTCTATGATTCTGGGTTTGTCCTACTCCACCTTCCCTTAAAGACACGTTTAATAAGTGCATCTCCCCATATTTATGTGACCTAGTGAATAATGGATGTAATGGCAGTGTAAGTTCTTACTTAAGTGTTCTCAGGTCATTGTTACTTATTCCGTCTCCTCCCTGCGCTTTGTTTGGCTCCAGTTTGCACAGTTCATTTTCAATATAATCTAATGTCCATGTCGCTCGTCCCTTTCTAGTATAGATGACGAACAGGCAAGGTAGTTTATATGCTTAATACATAGAAACACATCACGATGGGTATCAGCATTACAAAATATAAACGACCGGATTAACTCGACTACACAGACATACATGCTTACATCTCAACAGCTTACTACAAGATGGCAGTCAGCTCACACGTGTTCAGTATTTATACACTTGTGTAAACCCCTAGAAAGATTCTTAAAGGCATTCATACATATTGATCTACACCAAGTACTGGAAGACTTCATCTTAAAGCTTACACAACTGTAAACGTAACTATATTGACATCTGACCTTTGGCCAGTCTAGAGTGTCCAATCCATCTAGGAAACCAGGGCACCCAGAGGAAACAAACAAGCACAGGGAAGACATGCAGACTCTGAACAAAAGACACCCCAGCTGAGAACTGAACCAGGGAATCTCTTGCTGTGAGGCAAGAACACTAGCCATTGCACCACTGTGCCGAACACTTCATGCTAATGATCCAGCATAAGACTTCAGCAAAACCAAACTAAAGATGGCAGTAAGACAGAGCCAACCCACCACAAACTGGGCAAGCTCGCTCGGTGAATAACTTCTGCATATACCGCATTACACTGCAACACTGATCCATACAAAGACTGTACGTCAGGTTTAGGGACCACACATGTTTTTTATGCACAACAGTATGGCATCAAGGCTTGTATGCTCCTCATGCAGCTGATCCCATGAGCTGCAGAATTCTGACTGAAGGGAATAAACATAACTGTTGAGCAGCCAAAAAGGTACCCAATGTTAAAAATGTATTGTTGCCCTACATTTTATTCCTTTCTAAAGTACCTATGCAAAGTGGACAATCCATCTCATTTTAAAAGGTATCAGACTTTTCACAGATTCATAGGTAGGTACAAGGCTATTGGCCCTAGGGCCTATATAAGCCTAGCCAAAAAGGTACCCTGGCTTTTGCCAACCAAGAAAATTATTTTCCTGTGCCCCTGTCGACCAGAGCCACAGAAGTGATCCCCGAGGTGAATTTCCTATTTCCCATCCAATCAAGATTTTTCTTGAAGAGTGCTAATGAGGAGCTTTGTTTGATACAGATAGGTAGTTTGTTCCAGAGTATGGGAAGCCTCTGGGACAGGAATCTATCCCTCTAGCATGTACTGTTTATTGTGGTGACAAGGTTTAGGTCCCTAGAGCGTGTAGCTCGGAGGGACTGGGATTTCTTTCAGTGGAGTATGTCCAACAGCTCTGGGTTTAACATAGCTTTGTATGTTACGCAGAGATCGCCACTGAGTAGGCGATATGCGATGGAGTAAAGCTGGCGTTTGAGACGGTCTGCGTAGGGCATCTGTTTGAGGCCAGTAATCCTCAGAGGTATTTCCGTGGCCTTTCCAGTTGTTGTAGATGCCTTATGAGGTACATACCAAAAGGGGCGTTGTACTCTATAACGGGTCTAATGAGTGACGAGTAGAGGGGAACAATGACATTTTTTTCCTGGATGAGAAACCTTTTGTGATGAGGTATGCCACGTAGAAGGATTTCCTGACTACTGTGGCAATGTGAATATCAAAGGAGAGACTACTGTCCACCTGTGTCCCAAGGTCTCATCATACTTTCGGTGTTAAGTAGACTACTGCCTATGTGGTAGTTCATGGGTACAGAGTGTTTACCAAAGGGGATGACAATGCACTTTTTGGCACTGAGCTTGAGGCCATGGCTTTGACAACAGGCACAAGGCCAAATATACCACTCCTACTGTGTTAAAATTAGAGTATGTTTTCCCCTCTATATGCTTATTTCTACTTTTTATATATACCGTCTCATTGTGGCAATTACGGGAATATTAGGATCAAGCCCCACATTTAAATGCCCCTTTTTCTTTTTTTATTATTACTCCGAGCAGCCTTATGTTCCAATAGGTCCTTTAAATTTTGAATTTTAAATAAATAACTGTCCCTCATTTCCCCAGAATGTCAAATTCCTGTCCCTTTTTCATTCATACCCCACAATGAACTATGGTGTACGACGCAGACGACTGCAAACTGGGCGCCATAATCAATTCTCCAGCTGACACAAACATCCTTCAAAAAGGTCTCACAGAGACAGATAACTGGTGCCAGCGCCATGGTTTAAAGCTAAATGCCAAAAAATGTATAGTCATACCCTTTGGCAAAAACAATGTGCCCACAAATTACCACATAGGCGGAAACCCATTAAGTACTGAGAAAGTTATTAGAGACCTGGGGACCCAAGTTGACAGCAATCTCTCCTTTGAAAACCACATTGCCAAAGTGGTTAGAAAGACCTTCTACATAGCCCACCTCATCACGAAGGGTTTCACATCTAGATCAAGAGAGGTAATCGTGCCCCTTTATTCATCCCTCATCAGGCCCATCATAGAATACAATGCCTTTGGGATGTACCTTACCCGACACCTGCAGCAATTAGAAAGACCCCAAAAGTATCTCACCAAGAGGATCAAGGGTCTCAAACAGATGCCATATACTGCTCGGTTAAAAAAACTCCAGCTCTACTCAGTTGCATACCGCCTACTTGAAGGCGATCTATGCCTGACATACAAAGCTATGTCAAATCCAGAATTAATGGACATGTTCCACCTCAGTAAATCTAGATCCCTTAGAGCCACACGCTCGAGGGACTTGAACCTCAGCACAGAAATAAATAGAACTTGCTGGAGGGACAGGTTCATAACCCAGAGGCTCCCTTCGCTCTGGAATAGAATTCCAGTTCATGTGAGGCAGAGCACCTCACTGAATCTCTTCAAGAAGAATCTCGACAAGTGGATGGGGGATCGTAGGTTTGTTCCAGGGATTACTCCTGTGTCACTATTAGACAGAGGCACAGTAAACTAAACCTTAAAAAAGGGCACAGTATACTCAAATCAAGGGGTGGCATAAGCCATACAGAATCGGGCTAGGCTTATAATTGCCCCAGGGCAGATAGCCTAGTATGAACCTATGAACCTATCCAACTTACAGGTGTGCGTTTTGGGAGGGGTCCAGCAGAGAGAGAAGCTTGACAAACAGGGGGTTACTAATGCTGATATAAAATTCACATGCTTTTTTTGACAATACACTCTGCATTTCTTCATCACCTGCTCTCCCCATCTGCATCCACTGACTACTGCTGCTGAAAGCAGCTACAACTGGAGTTCTTTACCAGTGTCATGCCACATGGCTCTTTTGCTTCACTCCACCCATAATAATGCTCACAAGGAAAGAGCCTTCTTCATGCAAGGAGCTGTAACTTGATTAAGATGGTCAGCACAGACTGCCCACACAAAAACACGTGCAGAACAGACAGAGATAGTACATTAGCTGCCATCATGCTGCTCGACAGCAGAAATCTCACTTTTTTTTTTTGTTGTTTTTCAGCAAGATGATGCATGCCATGGTAAACTTCAATAATCAGCATCAGATAACCAAGCCAACAGTGTCTACCAAGCACCAGTATCTCTCTCTACCCACTCCCCCCTCTGGAAGAAGGGGATGGTATTAACTAGTTAATCACCACAGCTGATTTCTGGTAGCTATCACAGCTGTTTAAAAAGTCAAATGACAGAACGGTAACCCATGTAAAAGCAGATGACAACACAAACTCACAATGGGCCAAGAGTCACCCATTCTTCCTGGAGAAAGTTGGAGCTGCCGTACTGAGGGGAAAGAAAAAAAATAGTTCACAGAGTTTTGGTCATCCTGACCCTTCAACTGGCTAACCTATTCAGTCATTCAAGTCAGACTACAAAAATGATCAGTATAAAGCTAATTAGATCAATGGACAAGCTTGCCAAGGATTTGTTGTTCTGCATAACGCTGACATTTTAAACAATCCTCCAAGAAGCTCTTCACTGAACTCAACAGAACTTACTTAGCAAACAGTAGTACCCTGCATTCTCAGGAGATACAAACAAGTTAGAAATGCAAAGTGATATTTACCTGGAAGATGAACTGCTTGTGGGAGGACCACCACTGCCAAGTAAACTGGCTAATCCAGGGCCTGCTAACGCGCCAAGGCCACCTACAGAAACAGAAAAAACACACACATGCACATTACTAAATACATTCAAAAATTCAGCTTGGGAACAACCCAACGGTTTTGTACACATTATCTGTAATACAAAGCAAATTTTTGGATCTGATGCATTAAGGAATTCCTTGTGATACACGGAGAAAAATCCTTTTTGTATGAAGGAAAACGGCAAAGTCAGCATTCAAATTTGGAACTTCTAATATGGATTTCAGCATAATTATCTACTGGCAGAAGTTAAATACCCAAACATGGAGATTTACATCAACAGAAACAGAAAAAATGGATGGGATTCTTAAAGTAAGGCTATGTTGTAAACAGAAACTACATACAGAGTACTGAAAGATTGGATTCAGAAGGGCTTACTCTTAGCTAAACATTTTTGGTCACACACTTCTTGGATTCATAATAATTTTTTATATGCGAGAAGACTAACTGACTTTACCTTAATAATTACACCATTACCACAACTCATAATTTTTCATTCTAAAACTAACAAGCCTAAGATGGCAAAGAAGGCAGCATATACAAAAATAAAGTTCATAAATGTAAGGAGAAAAAATATATCTAAATTTCAGGTTCAAAAAGTACAGTTGTGTACACTTACCATAAATGTAGATGTTAGTGTATTCACTGTTGCAGTCATCACATTTGGGTTATCTGCCTGCAGGTAGCCCTCAGCCGGCCTGAATACCAGAGTCTTTGGATTTCTGCATCAGATGCCGTCTCTTCTTCCATGAAGTTAGGTCGTCGGGGGTATAAAACATGCAGCAGACGCCATAACATCAGTTTTTCTTGTCCCAGATGTCAGGTGCCCCCACAGTGGGAAGCAATTATATGGTATGGTACACTCCCAACAAAAAGCAAATACACCAAAAAAAATAAATATACCAAACAAGAAGGAAAAGTAGAGCCAAGAGAAGACAGGGGGCTGGGAGGGAGGGTAACCAGGACTGCAACAGTGAATACACTTGAACGTCTACATTTATGGTAAGTGTACACAACTGTACTATGTTCTTCGTGTTTCACTGTTGCAGTCATTACATTTGGGTTGATTCCCAAAGCTGAGGAAGGGAGGAGGATGTTAAAAAGCATTAGGGCCAGCTATTAAGCCCTGCAAGACTGCAGTGGCAAATCCAGCTCTGGATTTAGAAAAGATAGGCAAGTGATAATGCTTGGTGAAGGTATGTACAGAGCTCCAGGTAGCAGCTTCTAGGATGCCCCCGGTAGGGACTCCTCAGAGAAAAGCCGCAGAGGTAGATACAGCCCTGGTGGAATGTGATCTTATCCCCTTGTGGGGTAGGTTTTTCCATGGTGCTTGTAGCAGAAATTAATGCAATGGGCTATCCATTTGGAAATGGTTTGCTTTGAAATTACCTTCCCCTCTGCCCCTGCAGCAAAGCCAACTAGCAGCTGTTCAGATTTTCTGAGAGGCTTAGTCCTGTCCAAATAAAATCCAAGTTGTCTGTGCACATCCAGAGAGTACATATTAGTTCCCTTTTGTTTTGTGGATTAGGGAAAAAGTAGGCAAAATAATGGATTGATTTAGAGCCACACTAAACACTACTTTGGGCATAAAGGATTAGTCCTGAGGAAAACAGTGTCCACATGGAAGATAATGAAGGGTTTTCACTGCCATGAGGGCCTGCAATTCAGACACTCTTCTTGCTGAAGTGATGGCCAGAAGGAATGCTGTTTTCCAAGAAAGGAATTTCAACTCTGCTGTTGCAGCTGGCTCAAAGGGGGTGGGGATGGGGGGGGGGTTGATATTTTCCAATACAAAGTTAAAATCCCAGGCTGGAGTGGGAGCTCTGCTGGGGGGGGTCTTAAATTTTTGGCCCCTCTAAGGAACTGTTTTAGCAGGGGGTGAGAGAAGAGGGGTGGCTCAGTATTATAATGTGCTGAAATGGCAGAGACATGAATTTTAATTGACAAGAAGGATAGGCCCTTTTGGAGCATTTCTGTTAAGTACTGTAGAATATGAGGTAAGCTGGGCACCGTTGTGCCCATCCCCTGAGCCTGGCTCCAGGAACAGAATCTTTTCCACTTTTCAGCATATTATTTTCTAGTACTAGGCCTCCTTGCCTCCAGAATGACATCCAGCACCTACTTACTGAGGGATGCTAGGGGAGAGCTCAAGGAATTAGCCAGGCTGCAAGGTTCAGGGTTTGAAGCTGAGGGTGCAGGATCTGGCCCACCTGCTGGGACAGCAGGGAATGGGTCTGATGCAGGTGCCATGGTTGCAGCAGTGTCATACTGTGCTGTGTTGGCGTGGCCAGTCTGGTGCAATCAGTATTGTCCTTGGCTTGTCCGGTTTGATCTTTAGTAGAACCTTCGAGAGAAGAGGCAGAGGGGGAAAGGCATAAACAGAGGGGCTTTTCCAGGTAAAGGACAGGGCATCCACTTTCCAAGCTTGACTGTGGGGAGTTCTTGTGCAGAATTTGTCCAACTGGTATTTCTCAGGGGAGGCAAACAGGTCTACCTCTGGAGTCCCCCATTTGTTCATCAAAAGGTTGAATATTTTGGGTTCTAGTTTCTATTCGTGTGGGTCCACGAGATTTCTGCTCAAGTCATCTGCCAGTGAATTCAGTTCGCCTGGCAGGAATTGAGCTTGTAGGTGGCACTTGGTAGCTCAAGGCCGTGTTCCACCGAGCCATGGCTAGTCTGCAGAGAGGATACGAGTGGGATCCTCCCTGCTTGTTTATATACCACATAAACTGTGGTATTGTCTGTCTATCAATAATTGTCCTGGAAGAATACGGTCTTTGAAGGTTGTCAGACCATTCTGGACAGCTAACATTTCTTTTTGATTGATATGCAGGTGCATCTGTCTCTGGTTCCATTTGCCCGGAATGCACTTCCCCGCCATGTGAGCCCCCCCATGCATAGTCTGATGCATCTGTTGTTAAGGTTTGGGCGGCAGGGGGTAGAGTGAAAGGGAGTCCCTTGATGTGGTAGCAGGCCTCTGCCCACCAAAGGAACGCTCGTCTTTATACAAGGAATGACGGGAATCATTGATTCCAGGTCCTGAGAATGTTGACACCATAGGCTTTTTTAGATACAATTGGAGTTTCCTCATATGCAGTCCTGCATATGGAATTGGTAGAATGCAAGAGGCCATGAACCCCAGTCCTTGCAGTATTTTCCTTGTAGATAGCTGGGGTTTTCTGGCCAATAGTTTGAAGTAGGTTGTCAAATAAACTTGTTTCTCTGGAGTGAGGAATGCCATATCGGAAGTTGTGTTCAAGCTTGCTCCCAGGAATACTATCTGTTGGCAGGGTACTAGGTGAGATTTCTTTTAGATGATGGTGTACCCCAATGAGGTTAGAAGTTTCTTTACGAATGCCAGGTGTTGTAATAGCAAGTCCTGACTTTCTGCTTGAATCAGACAATCGTCCAAGTATGGGTAAAAATCTGAATACTTCTCTGCCGGCAAAATGCAATGGCTGGAGCTAGACACTTTGTGAATACCCTTGGCGCAGTAGATAAGCCAAAGGGAAGTGCAGAGAACTGATAGTGCATGGAACCTGCTCTGAAGCGTAGGTATTTCCTGCAAGATTCCCCTATTGAGATGTGCAGATAAGCTTCCTTAAGTCTAAGGTTGCCAGACAGGCATAGGAAGAAGCTGTTGAATAGTTAGCATTTTGAATTTTGGAGCTACCAGATAGGTGCTGAGAATAGAGAGGTCCAGGATAGTATGCCAGGAGTTGTCTTTTCTGGGTATCAGAAAAAGTCTTGAATAAAAACCTTGTCCCCTTTGTTCTGTCAGGACAGGTTGAATAACCCTGATATGGAGGAGAGAGAGAACCTGCTATTGGGCCTCCGCCCACTGATTTGGGGGGTAGGTCTGGCCAACCATTTGGGGCTGGTAGTGCGTGGAAGTGGAATCTGTATCCTTTTGATATAATGTTCCAAACCCACTTGCCCTGGGTAATGAGTTCCCATTTTTTTGCATGCAGGGCGAGCTTTCCTCCTAAGGGAGCAGGTAGTTGAGCAGGGCTTGGAAGGATCAAGGTAAAGTTAATTATTGTGCCATCTTTCCATAGGGGGGTGGCTTACTACTCCCTGCTTTGGAAGTGGGAGTCCCCCACTGCTTAGGTCTGTGCGTAGTCTGAGACTGCAGCCTAGGTGGTCTGCTCTTCCTGGGTTTCGACTGAGAAGGCCTGGAAGGGACTGGAAAGGACCAGTTCTTTGAAGGTCAATGCCTACTGAATCTGGGAGGCTGTACTTGTAGCAAATATTTAACAGTTTGTATAGATTTACCTTTTTCCTCCATCCTTTTGAGGACATCTGCTTTGCTGCCAAAAAGGTGGCCTTGGTTTAAAGGTGCATCCAGTAATTTAGCTTTAACGTGATCTGGCAATTTTTCTTCCTTAAGCCAAGCCTTCTAAGTACAGACCCAGTGACAGCAGCCCTGCAAGATGCTTCTAAAGCTTCAAAACCACATTGCAAAGTACGTTTACCAACTTGTTCTGCAGAATGCATTAAATCCAGCAATTCTTATTGTTCAACACAGTCAGGAATCATCATATTCTGTTTAAGTAGTCCCATAATATGCTGCTGATACTTCAACATATGAAACTGGCAATTTAAAGCCCTAATGGCCAAAGTAGCAGAAGTGTATACCTTCTTACCCCATCTGTCTAAGGCTCTGGAATCTCTATCAGAAGGGGTAGGATTTTTGCTAGCAGTAGCCTTAATGCCTTTTAGTCCTTGGGAAATGGTCTCTGGATCAGCTGAAGGATTCTTGAAGAGAAACTTGAGAGTGAGGTACTCTGTAGTACCGGTCAGGTTTTCTGGGAGCTGGAGGTAAAGTGTCTGGGGTAAGGCTAGATTCCAAGAAAGCATCATCTACAATGTCCAGAACAGGAGGGAGAGCTAAAGGCCTGTGTTGAGGCAGGAGTAAGAATTCCCCAAGTCTCTTTTTGGACTCAGAGTAATCCTGGCTTTCCCAGAGGAAATGCTCCGTAAGAGTATGCGAGGTTTCACCAAAAGAAAAATCTTCAGGAGGGGAAGCAGAGGGAATGGAATCCTCTGCATCAGAATCCTCATAAGTAGATCAGGGCAAATCCTGGTAATCAGAAGGAGCAGAAAAATCAGATGCCTGATCAGACTAATCAAAGAAATTCAGTTGTAGGTCTCAGAGGGGGAAGGCTGGCTTCTCCTAATTAAGATAATAAGGTCTTCAGCCATTCTAAGCATTTGTTTTTGAAGCATATGGGCCTGAGCCCGCGGTTTGGTCAGTTTTCTAGACGTAGTGTGAGTTTTTGGCCAGAGGGATTCGGAACTTCTGGATGGAAACGATGGCGTCGGTTTAAAATGAATGTCTGTAGGCCTGAATACACCCTCAGAAGCTGGTGCCTGCACAGCAGCTCTGGATCCATCCAAGGTAAAGACATCCGCAGGTTCCATAGTCGAAGAAGCATCTCACGGCATACGAAAGGGTCTCAGTAGAGGCCTGCGAATCTGAAGTAGCAGGTTATCAGGGGCTGCGAAAGTGCCTCACTGAGTACCGGCGGACTGGCGACTAGCTTAACTGAAGCATCGGCAGCAGTTTTGGACCTATGCGGTCTGTCTCTGTCTTTATCCTTATGTTTTTTTGGAAGATCGGTAGTCGGATGGCTTAATGAATCCATGTTGGAGTACTGAGACAGAGTGCAAAAGTAATTGGCTGCAAAAATAGCCTGACGACGAATAGTTCGGGGGTTGAACAAGACACAAAACCGACAGCGAGGGACGTCGTGGTCTGGGCCTAAACAGGGAATGCAGTAAGAATGAAAATCTCTATGAGGTATTTGCTTTCCACAGGTAAGACAATGGTTAACTTTTACTGACATTGGTTGGAGCAAGAAAAAGGATCCCCAATGGGGTACTTATCTTTTTTGATGACTTTGGGTCTGAAACTCGAAAACAAACATTTCAGGAGTCATCCGACCAGCACTTGCGAACTGGTTCTGTTTCAGGCACCTTACAGCAAGAAAGACTGACGTAATGGCATCAGCTGCATGTTTTATACCCCTGACTACCTGACTTCATGGAAGAAGACACAGCATCTGACGCAGAAATCCGAAGACTCTGGTATTCAGGCCGGATGAGAGCTACCTGCAGGCAGATAACCCAAATGTGATGACTGCAACAGTGAAACACGAAGAACATCAGTAATCTTGCCTTTTCTTCAAAACACGACAGACCATCAGTAATTTTAACCAATCAACTTACCCATCCTTCGTACATGCAAGTTCTTCAGAAGCCGCAAAAAAAAGTACAGTTTTGTACCTACCATAAATGTAGATGTTCGAAGATCCACATTGCTGCAGTCCTAACACTTGGGTAGTCCGCTGTCCCAGTCGGCCCGAATACCAAAGTATAAGGCTGACGTCGGTCAAGGCGCATTTGTCTGACATCAGGACGTCAGGGTACAAATGCGCATGACCGACGTCATATCCTCAGTCTTTTCTTGCCCCAGATGTCAGAAGACCCTAAAAAGATAAGGCCAAAACCAAAAAACACCAAACACTCCTGTACCTAATATATGTACAATATATACAAATTTACAAAAATAGAACCCCACCCACACAACCACCCCTAAACACAGAGGGGAAGGAGGGAGGGTAATTGGACTGCAGCAATGTGGATCTTGAACATCTACATTTATGGTAGGTACAAAACTGTACTATGTTCTTCATCTCACATTGCTGCAGTCCTAACACTTGGGTAGAATCCCAAAGCAGAGGTAAGGGAGGATGGCTAAACTATAATGAAGCAGGAGCTGCCAAAATGCCCTGCAACACAGCAGTGGCAAAACCAGCCCTGGATTTAGAATAGAGAGGAAGGTGGTAATGCTTGGAGAAAGTATGCACTGAACTCCAAGTAGCTGCCTCCAAAATATCCTTAGTTGCCACCCCTTAGAAATGCTGTTGAAGTGGCAGTAGCCCTAGTGGAATGAGGCCTAATCCCAGCTGGAATCTCCTTGCCATGATGGGAATAACAGAATGCAATGCAAAACCCAATCCACTTAGATATAGTTTGTTTTGACACAGGCTTGCCCTGAGAACTCAAAGCAAAAGAAACAAACAACTGCTGAGACTGCCTAAAATCCCTAGTCCTGCTTAAATAATAACGCAACTGCCTGTGTACATCTAAAGTGTGCAAAATCTTTTCCCCTATTTTGGGGATCTGCATAAAAAGTAGGCAAATGAATAGTTTGGTTTAAAGCCACACTAGAAACCACCTTAGGCATAAAGGAAGGATTAGTACGTAATGATACCCTATCCTTATGAAAAATCAAAAAAGGCTCAACCGCCATAAGGGCCTGCAATTCAGAAACCCTTCTTGCAGAAGTAATGGCCAACAAAAAAGCAGTCTTCCATGACAAGTATTTCAATTCAGCAGTAGCCGCAGGCTCAAAAGGTTGTAGAGTAAGTTTCTCCAACACAAAATTGAGGTCCCAAGCAGGAGTAGGAGCTCTACGTGGGTCACAATCATAGTGAGCTGAAATTGCTGCAGCATGAATCTTAATGGAAGAGAAAGACAAACCTTTGTCCAATAACTCAGTAAGATATTGAAGAGCCACACTCAAATTAGGCTCAGAAACATCCAAATCCTTCGCTGCACTCCAAAATAAAAATCTCTTCCATTTTCCTGCATACACTTTACGTGTACTAGGTCTTCTGGCTTCCATAATCACATTCAAAACTTGTTGAGGAAGTTGAGACCTGCTGTGGTTCAAAACAGAATATGCCAGGCTGTTAGATGAAGAGAGTGAAGCTTGACATTGAGTAGATGACCGTCCCTCTGAGACAAAAGGTGTGGAATTAAAGGTAAAGGCCATGGAGGCTTCCTTACCAGATTCCTCAGTAATGGGTACCAGTGTTGCCGAGGCCAATCTGGAGCTATCAAAATCATCCTTGGCTTGTCTTGTCTGACCTTTAGGAGTACCTTTGGGAGGAGAGGCAGAGGTGGAAAGGCATACACGTGAAGATTTTCCCAACTGAACGAAGAGCATCCACTTTCCAAGCTGTGTGATGAAACCTTTTCGCAAAACTTTGGCAGCTGGTGGTTTAGTGGAGAAGCGAACAGATCTATGTCTGGAGTTCCCCATGACACTGTCAATTTTCAAATACATGAAGATCCAGTTTCCACTCGTGGGGATCCATGATTTGCCTGCTTAACACATCTGCTAAGGAGTTCTGTGCTCCTGGCAGAAACCTTGCCTGAAGATTTAGCTGCAAGCTGAGCGCAGTCTCCCACAAAATCATTGCTTGCCTGCATAGAGGATAAGAATGTGTTCCCCCTTGCTTGTTGATGTACCACATGACAGTTGTGTTGTCTGTTAGAATCAACACCTGCCCTGGAAGAAGTAACTCCTTGAAAGCCAGTAATGCAAACTGGACTGCTAACATCTCCTTCATATTGATATGTAGATGTTGTAGTCTGGCAGGCCACTTGTCTTGTATCCACTTTCCATTCAGATGAGCTCCCCAAGCTATGTCTGAGGCATCTGTCGTTAGAATCTGACTCGCCTCTGGCCGGGTCACAGAGAGTCCCTTGTTTAGGTGACATTCCTGAGCCCACCACAAAAATTCCTTTTGAATGCAAGGTATTATTGGAATGACAGTGTCCAAATCCTGGCAGTGCTGTGTCCATACATTTTTCAGATACCATTGCAGCTTCCTCATATGCAGTTTGGCATTGGGAAGCACCAGAATACAAGATGCCATGAACCCTAAGGCTTGAAGGACTGTCCTTGCAGTCAGCCCGGACTGAAGAGATAGTTGATGGAAGTAAAGGAAAAGATTCTTTTGTTTGTCCGGGGTTAAAAGGCCATCTGGGCTGCTGTATTCAGTCTCACACCCAGAAAGCACATGTCTTGAGAGGGTACTAGACTGGACTTTATTTCGTTCACAGAATACCCCAGGCATCTTAGCACTGCTATCACATATTCCAGATGCTGAAGAAGCTCGTCCTTTTCTTGAGCCAGAATCAGACAGTCGTCCAAGTAAGGATAGATTTGTATTCCTTTTAGCCTGAAGAAAGCTACGACTGGAGCCAGAACTTTTGTGAATACTCTGGGCGCAGTAGATAAGCCAAAGGGCAATGCAGAGAACTGATAATGCGAATTTCCAGCTAGGAAACGCAGATACTTCCTGCAACTGAGTCTGATAGGCACATGAAGGTAAGCCTCCTTGAGATCTAAAGTTACCATCCAGTGATCTTTGCCCAGCAGAGGTAAAAGCTGTTGTAACGTCAACATTTTGAACTTGGGAATGTCCAGATAAGTGTTGAGGATAGACAAATCCAAAATTGGTCTCCATGTGTTCCCCTTTTTTGGTACTAGGAACAGGCGAGAATAAAATCCTAGGCCCCTTTCTGGCACAGGAACCGGCTGAATGGCCCCTATCTGGAGTAACAGAGAAATTTGCTTGTGAGCCTCTTTTCTTTGTATAGGAGGAATGTCTGGCATGCCTTTGAAATGAGGCAAGGTATGGAAATAAAACCTGTAACCGTGGTGAACGATATCCAATACCCATCTGTCTTGGGTAATAACACTCCAATTTTCTTTGAAAAGTGCCAGCCTTCCTCCCAAAGGTGCTGCCAGACGAGAAGGCTCTGGCAGCTGAAAAGGCAGGTCATTGGGTCTGCTTACGAAAGGACTGACCCCTGCCCTCACCAGAAGACTGGGCAGGTGAACTCCCTGTTCTAGGCCTAAAAGAACCTTGAGCTCTGCCCCTACCACGCCTAGATCTACCCCTAGACTGAGAATCATAAGAAGGATATGTCCACCCCTTAGTAGGCCAATTTCTACTAAACTTTGGAGGCTGAACCTGCAAAAAATCTTTAACAGTCTGCATAGACTTAGCCTTGTCCTCCATTTTCTTTAAAACTGCTTCCACAGGCGCACCAAATAACACATCAGATTGTAAAGGAGCATCTAAAATCCTTGTCTTTACATGTTCAGCTAAATTCTGATCCCTCAGCCAGGCGTGCCTGCGAAGAACGAACCAGTGGCTGCCACCCTCGAAGAGGCCTGTACAGCATCAAAACCACATTGCAAGGAATGCTTACCCACCTGTTCAGAAACATGAACTAAATCCTGCAACTCTTTACACTCAATACCTTCCGCCAGAGCATCTACCTTAGACTTCAATTGTGAAAGGAGATAATTTTGGTATTTCAACATGTGAAATTGGCAATTCAAAGCCCTCATGGCTAAAGTGGAAGAAGTATACACCTTCTTTCCCCATCTATCCAAAGCCCTTGCCTCTTTATCAGAAGGAACAGGATTTTTAACAACAGAAGCCTTAACACCTTTAGGGCCCTGAGAAACAGTTTCTGGGTCTGCCCTAGGACTCTTAAAAAGATACTTATGAGCTTCAGGCACCCTATACCACCTATCCGGTTTAACTGGGGCAGGAGGCAAAGAATCAGGGTTCAGGGAAGCCTCTGCAAAAACATCCTCTACCACATCCAGAACAGGAGGTATAGCCAAAGGCCTATGCTGGGGTAGAAACAAAAATTCCCTAAGCCTTTTCCTGGAATCAGAGAAATCTTGACCTTCCCATTTAAAATGCTCCCTCATGGAATGAAGAGTCTCTGAAAAAGAAAAATCCTCAGGAGGAGAAGCCGAAGGAGTAGAATCATCTACATCAGAATCAGAATAAGGAGGATACTCCTGCAAGTCTTCAGCCGAAGACTCAGAAGCCTCCGAACACTGCTCAAAACTCTCAAGCTCAGGTTCCACCCTAGGCCTCTTATCAGGGGGGGGCATAGAACCTCTAATCATAGTAATCAAATCTCCCTCCATTTTAAGCATATGTTTCTTAGGCTGAGACCCTGAAGAACTAGGGGAGACCCCCACTGAAGTTAACCCTGGCCTGCCTCTAGAAGAAGCCTTGGAAACAGAAGGGGAGGGCCTAACCACCTTAGGAAGGGAGGGGAGAACAGCTACCTGAGAAGCCCCTTCAGCCTGGCCTACCTCCTGAGAGGACACATCTTGTAACAGTAAAGTCTCTCCCTGAGAATCCAAAGGAACTTCTGGTAGAACCACCGGCTCCACCGAGCCCTCTAAAGAACCGGCGTCCGGGACAGACGGTTCTTCCACCCTAGGCTTCGCTGCTTTGTCCTTGCGCTTTTTAGACGAAGCGGCGTCGGAGCATCCGCCGGCATGTTGTAATTACAACGCTTCCCAAAAACTAACCTGGCACAATCTAATCTTCTCTTAATAGTGCGTTTGTTAAATCTAGCACAAGAGCGACAGCCAACAACGTCGTGCTCAGGCCCTAAGCAAGGTATACACAAGGTATGGTAATCCCTATGAGGTATCTGTTTCCCACAAGAAATACAGTTATTCACTTTTTCTGACATCCGGTTAAATACTGAGGCAAGAAAAACAAAATATTCCCAACGGGTACTTAGCCAACTTTGATTCGGTCTGAAACTCCGACTTCAGAAAATTTCAGAACGCCAACCTGCACTCGCAATACTGCTTCTGCATCGGACCATGCGGCAAAAAAGACTGAGGATATGACGTCGGTCATGCGCATTTGTACCCTGACGTCCTGATGTCAGACAAATGCGCCTTGACCGACGTCAGCCTTATACTTTGGTATTCGGGCCGACTGGGACAGCGGACTACCCAAGTGTTAGGACTGCAGCAATGTGAGATGAAGAACATCTGTCTTTTGAGAGTAAGCAACAACCATCTTTTTTAGGGTATACAACTTCTCCACACCATTTACTTTTCCAGTTATTTTTCTCCCAAAGTCTACTGACCACATCATAATATTATATTATACCAATTTACCAAAATGGAGCAAACCAGGTTACACATCTGTGAGCCATCATCTCCTCTGCTATGACAAGCACCATTATAATCTGTACATTACCAACAATAAAGATTTACTGCCCAGGATAACAGCTATTCCTCCAATTCAACAGCTTCTAGAAGGAGCAAAAATGCACATTCCATTTACCACCACCAACACCCAGTGAAAAATAAACTTTGTCAACATAGTCTTTGGCACTAGTTCTGTGAGGAAAGGGAAACCAACCACCCAACAACACACATCAAATGCAGAGGTCATGCAGTCTTTTAGTACAGCATGCCTGGGCTGCAGCATCCGTTACCAAAAATGCACTCCCACTCTTGTTCTTGACCTGCATCATCTTCTTCCAGACTGTTCCACAACAAAATCAGATGCAGTGGCCCAACTAGAGTAATGCCCCTGCGAACACAGCTTCTTCATGCTACTAGCTCCATGCAAAGAGACACCTTTATCCTCCATCAGCACCTTAACCAAAGATTTTCAAACAGGATCACTACTACACTACAATTTACTTTATAGGAGAGTTTGCTGCATGCAGTTTCCACCTTCCGGTCAGATATTCAGCTGTACTCTGGTAATGGCAAAAATCTCTGGTGTCCTTCCACAGCCTGACACTGGGTGATGCACAGTTAAAATGATAGCGCAGAACATGCCATCTTCAGTTCTTTTTTCACTGTCTGGTCACAAAAGTATGTTCCCTTTCACTGTCTGGTCACAAAAGTATGTTCCCTTTCTGGAGCTAAATGAGATACTGGACACCATCATCAATGGATAAAGCAGAGGTAGCAAACTCATGCCACACTGCATGCAAATGTTTGGTGAGAAACAAAAATGTAGAGTAGTACAAAGTAAGACTGAGATGAGCAGCTCTCATTCCAATCAGAATGCAGCACAATCAAACCAGTTTGCAATGAGACAGAGAGATGAGAAAAAGCTAAAGATGAGGAAAGAGTAACTGGGCACTCCGACATGGAAAAAGCATACAAGGTCCCAAGAAAGATATCTGGGAAGTCCTGCAATGATTTGAAGTCCCAGAAACGTTAGTAGAATTAGTGCAGGCTATGTAAAAAGACTCCATGACTAAAGTACTGACAATATTCAGTCTCACGGAGGGGTTTGGAGTGGGTGTGCATCATGGTTCTATTCTGAACCCATTATTCACACTGGGAATGGACTGCATCAGCAAACAGGTCAGAGGGACAGATCAAGTTGCTATATACAGGCAATGTGGCATTACAGGTAGACTCTGAGGAACAGCCTCAGCAAAGGATAGGAGAATGGAATGCAAAACTGAAGGCAAATGGGATGAAATGAAATACAGATGAGACAGTTACTGTGGTAGCAAATGAGGGAAAAATCAGAAGAATCTGAAAATTGAGACAGAAGGGAAAACAGTGAAGCAGGTTAAACAGTGGAGCAGGTTAACATTGAAGTATCTGGGAAGAGTGGAGAAGGCAAGTCTGAATGAGGAAGTCAAAGCCAGAATTAGAGGGGCTGTAGCCAACTGGCACAGAGCGTCAGGTGCATTGTATGATAGAAGAATGCCAAAGAAGCTGAAAAGTATGGTGTACAAAACAATGGTGCCACCAGTACTACTATATGGTACAGAAATATGAGCAATAAAGACAGAAGAGTTGAGCAAATTAGAGATGATGGACATGAAAACCCAGAGATGGGATGCACACTGTAGGCTAGACGAAGACATGAGGACATCAGAGCAGAAGCCAAATTAGCTCAAATTGCAAAAAAGCTCTGGTTGGGCATATGTGCAGAAAATCTGGTGAAGAGGATGTGGGACAGACAGGAAGAAGACAAAAGGAAAAGATGGCATCTGGCAAAGAGATGAACTGTGTGAGAGAAGACCTGTGACAGTCAAGCATGACTGTAGAAGGTAAGAGAGTGGCATTGAATTGAGAGGGATGGCAACAGCTGACATGACACCCTGACCCCATGTAGAAAATGGGAGAAAGGGGATGGACAATTATGATAAAGAAATGTTTCTACTTCTAGCTTTCACCACCTTTTAGTTAGTTTTGAGATGTCTGTATTCAGTCACTACTTGTAGCTGGCGTATCTGGTCTGCTTCTATAATCAGGTCTGAGGGGAAAAAGGTGGTCTGCATGTAAAGTCACAGGCAGTCATCTGTAGTCTGTGTTGCTGGTAACAGTCCTCCCCACCCTTACTTCTTTTCTATAACACACAACTAGGTTGTCATTCTGTTAAACACCTTCTGGGTTCCTGACTACCAGACAGCTTTGAAAATCTTCAGTGCCAGATGACTGTCATCAATTCCCTCCAATTAATGTCTTTTGATCATCCATTGGTTCCAGATGCCCTGTACATCAATATCAATGTGATCCATACATCCCACCCCCCAAAGACTACATCATAAGCATTTGTAGTCAATGTTTGTGCCCCTTCTGGGATTAGGACATCCCTTGGTTGTTTTGTATCTGCTGGGGTTGCCATCCGAATTCTTCCTTGATTCAGAAATCGGAGGCAAAATCTTTTCAGTGGGTACTTTGTGCTGCCTCTACATTTTTTCCACATACACATGAGGAAAACAGACCAGTATTAGGACAAAAGGGAATTGCTAAACAGAAGTTAATTTGCAGCACAAAGCTTTGAGGAACATTAGTGCTGAAACAGTCTTCTGATGGTGGAAAAAAAAGTCTGTCAGCTACAAGTACCTTGTAATTTGGAAAGGAAAATGTCATTCCTTGCTCTGTGTTCATCAGAACTCCAAGGAAATTCATGGCCCTTCCTAATACGAGGACAAATTTGTGCAAAATTAGGGAGACTTTCAGTTTCGACAAACAGGTACTTAATGGCCCATGGCCTTTGTATCTCCTCCCTGCAGGTTGTCTGGATAAGGAAGTTACCCAGAAGAGTGAATCCTCTGGGTCTTGAGGTGGCCACCTATCCAGTACTGACATTTAGTAGACTATGTTCATAGTGTGCAGTGTAAGTAAACAAAATGTAAGTGAAAGTGTTCAACTCAGCCTCAGCAACTGCCCAGATTCCCTGTGGATGGGTATGTTCAATTATGCATCTTTTAAAAGTCCAAGGTTAGAAGGAAAGCTCAGGCAGCAGTGACTGGAGGGATAGAATTTTCAATTTGGACTCTCTAGGCATCTGCCAAGCTTGGAAAGGTTCTGTATAGAACTAAAACTATCTCCCTTTCAAAGCTTTTAGCAAACAAAAAAAAATCCTGTTCTTGTAGGGGGAATGGTGTCTACAACTCTTGTCTATAACAGTGCAAAAACCAACTGTGCCAGTCCAGCCATTTTTTTTGCAGAGGGACCTTCCAAAAGAAGTGAGGGAAGGCTTTAAATTGCATCTTGTAGTGTGATGAAATGATGTCCCTCACCCATCTGACTGCAGTTACAAAAACTGTATGTCTGAAATGGGTAAGCGGGGGACACAAAAAGCTAGCAGGGAGAAACAGTACTTCCCTGTTGTGTCTTAAGGGGGGGGGGTCTTGTCCATCTGTCTGCCTACACTCCACTGGCCAGATTCTTGTCAAAAGGCTGTCTAAAGTGACCTGCCTTGGACAGATTCCTACTGAAGGGCTGCTGCTGAGCAGGACAGTTTGTATGATACATGGGAATAGGCAGATGAAAACTTGCTTAAATTAATCCACTGTCATGTCATTCTCCTCTAGCTTCCTGAAAACCTGCTTCAAAGGAGAACAAATATATGGGTTCTTACCTACAGAAGCATTAAGCAACTGCCCCTTGCCATCTTCTGGTAAAGTCTGAATTCTAAGCCACTTATGTCTCAATTATCACATCTGTGACTGTACCCAAACTACAAGCATCAGTGGAATCTTTCCCACAGCTGACTGCAACCTTACCAACCATGGATGCTATATGGGTAGAGTTTGCAACTCTTCTTTCTTGGCATCTCCTCCTTGCATCAAAAAGATTTCTTTAAGCTGTCCCCTTGATAGTTTATGAAGTGGTTAACTGCTTTAAAAAAACAGGGTAGCTGAAGCACGTACCTTTCTGGAGACCTATCCAGGACCCTGTGCTGATCATCGTTATCAAGTACACTTTTTCCCCAGAGTAAGCTTAAAAGCCTCAGCCAGCAAAGGCTACCATCATGATGTTTCTATACAACACTTAAAAAATATATCAGGCTTCTTGGGAGCCAGAGGCTTAGCAGTCCAACTTCAAAGGTGGTTGCTTTAAGAGTCTTTGAGAATACCTGACTAAAGAAGGCAGTGCTGAGGGCTTTGGTTCTAAAAGTCACAGCCTTTTGTAAGAAAAGAGACCTCTTTAGCACCCCCAATGAAGAGCTGCCTCATTATCATCATCTTTGCTAAAGGAGACATCTTCGGCAGGGGAAAGGATTGGAGATGGATCAGATTAATGAGATGGTCTGATCTTCTGTATTCTTCTCCAGAAGAAAAAAAATATGGGTCAAATAAGCCAAATATTTCTCATCCAGCTCTAAAACTGAAGTCAAGAAGTGCAGTGTGTTTTTTTTTTTCTTTTCAAAGAGGAAACTGCTTTCAAGGTCAAAAAGCTGGTCCTCCTACGCCAAGTGCCCACATACTCCTCAGCAAACCTGCGACAGCTGAAACCAGCAGTGGCCAAGTACAACACAAGGCAGGTAGGCAGGCACCTGGACCCTCAGGCAATCCCCTCATAAAAACTACAGGCTGTTCATCCTGCCTACAAGAAGGAATAGTGGAACATTTCAAAGATTGTAGAGGCTTCGGCAGTCTCTGCTGTCAAGATGCTTGGAATATTCTGGGAGAGGCCACACACTGGATAGGTCAGTCTGCAATTACAAATGTTGTATGCTCTTTGGAGGTTCCTGGAAACTAGTAACCATTTAGGAGATGGTTTACATTGGTACCCTAGCCCAGGCAAAGAGAACAATTAGTAGTAGACTGGCAGAATCCCCACTGTTGAGGTCAGGGATATTTGTTCTAGACAGAAACATGTCACTAGTGGAGGTCTCCTCCTCTTTGGTATATATATTTCTGTGATGTAAAAAGATGATGTCAAGGAACTCTGGTTATCAGGTTTACTGAAGAGTGCAAACTATGGGTGGTTATCAAATTCCATTTTGATAAAATCCACCAGCAAGGGCTGGACCAAACAAATGCCTGGTGCATTAATCATGGGCTTACCCCGAACACCAAGAAATGCATCATAGTTTCCTTTGCTAAATCTAGCAAGACTACTGCTTACCACACAGATCACATTCCTGGTAAATTTGGCACAGTTACCAGGGACTAGGGTACATATACTGTTAGACTCCTTTGACAGTATCTCTGTGGTAGTTACAAAATCTTCCTAATTTGCACAGCTTATCCTTGCAGACATCTCCTCAAGGTCTAAAAAAATATAATCTCACTTAAATCGTCCCTTAATCCCACCATTTAATAGGATGCACTCTTCAAAATGTATTCCACCAAGCACCTAAACCTTGAGAGACCTCAACGTTTCCCCACCAAAAAGATCCCAAGTCTCCATGCTCATAGTCACCTATTCTAGAGACCTAACCTTACACTACCACAAGATCAGATGGCATGACAGTTTCTGGAACAGGCTGATGTTACCTATCAAGCAGAATACTTCCTTAGCAGTCTTTAAAACCAGCAAGGATGGCTGGATGGGTAATCACAAATTTTTACCAGGAATAAGTGCAGAAAGTCTATTTAATGGGTAGTTCTGCTAGTTTCCCCACAAGTCCTAGGTGACGTGGCTGAGATTCTTGAAGGTCTTTTGGCCTTGTGCTTTACCTATTCTGAGTTCTGCAGAGCAGAAGACAGGCAGGAACACAGGTGATGTAGGACATGGGACAGAGGCAAATGATCAAGCACCTCTGGGGAAAACCAGCCTTAGAACATCTGTTATGGTCCAGTTATACTTTTCTATGCCTCTTTTCAGTGGACACTTTTCAGAGATGTTTTACAGCCCCATCCCCAGCCCCAAGACACAAGCACCTGGACAGAGACTACTAGCTTCTCATGATCAAGTAAGGTCCCAAAGATTTCCGTCTCTCCTACAGTGAATTTTCTTATTATAAGTCATCCAGTGTTCAAAGGAGGAAAAATCATGATCCCCTTATTGGCAAAAAAAAAAAAGGTGCTGCAGATGGAAACCTTTAAGGAATTTTCATTTAGCAGGTACACTTGATACATTTTGCTAGGGATATCAAAAGATCTAGAAAAAAGATGATCCTAGCAAATCCAATCAGACAAAAAGAAATAAAAGTACCAAAGAAAAAAAGTGGCATTTATCAATCTGGGGATCACAGTGAGGAGACCGATGGACAGAAGGATTAACAACCAAAACATCTTGTGACAAAAAAGAACAGAATATGACATGGCCCTCTCACCTTTTGAGAGATGCATCACTTAAGACCTCAGGATGGAGAGGAGACTTGCTTCATACCATGGGTTTCCAAAAGCTCTAGAAGTCCGACTAGAAGATGGAGGTCTGCCTGTAGCTGGTCCCAGTGGATAAGGAACTGCACTACACTAGCAACATTGTAAGATCAACAGCTATAGTTCTATATACAGCTTCCAGTGGGGTGGGGTGGGGGGGGGCTTACCTCAGCAGTAGTCTTGAAATGTAATAGGCAGTGTTAAAGACTATTCAGTAAGGCGTTCTGATATCACTCAGGGTATAAATGTCTTGAAGGTTCTGACCACATCAGTATGTCTGTGAAGACAGTGCTTGCCTACTGAAACAGGTCTCTTGATGACAGACTTTTATGATAGACAGACATATGGCACAAGAACACCCATAATCAATGCTCATCTCTACCTTACGGAGAGGCTCATTACAATCACTTAGAACTAACAGAGGTATTCAGATGCAAGAAACAATCGTATCACAGACCACTGATTTAAAGTTCTCCTGAAAAACAATCAGTAATGAAGGAAGACCATAAACCACAACATTTGTGGCATGTATCAGCTGTGACTACAGATCTGTAAGATGCATCACTACATATCTTGTGTGGGAATACCTATATTTCAAGCTATGGGGAGCAGCAACAAAGCTGACAGGATGTGGAGAGGGACTACTTTGGGATAAGCCACCTCCCGAACACAAACTCAAAACACCCTTGGATCAAGACAGAATGATCTTGTTTTCAGCTGCCAGTCAGAAAGTACAGTTGTGTACACTTACCATAAATGTAGATGTTGAGTGTATTCACTGTTGCAGTCATTACATTTGGGTAATCTGCTGGCAGGTTGCCCTCAGTCGGCCTGAACAACAAAGTCTTGGGTCCTGCGTCGGTTATGGTCTCCTCTTCCATGACATCAGGGGTATAAAACATGCAGCCAACGCCATTTTATTCAGTTTTTCTTGCCCCTGATGTCAGGTGCCCCCCACATAGGGAGCAAATATATATATATATATATATATATATATATATATATATATAAATAAATAGTAAAAATATAAATGCACTTTTAAAAATCATAAGTTTTACCTTCAACTAAAAAGCAAATACACCAAAGGCTTTTGAGTATAGTGAAGGAAAGAAAAAGGTACAGAAATTAAATAACTGCACTTTTAAAAACAAACTTTACCTTCAACTAAAAACAAATACACCACAGACGCTTTTGAGTATAGTGAAAGAAAGAAACGGTATAAAAAAAAGGGGATGGCGGGTGGGTAACCCGGACTGCAACAGTGAATACACTCGAACATCTACATTTATGGTAAGTGCACACAACTGTACTATGTTCTTCATGCTTCACTGTTGCAGTCATTACATTTGGTTAGAATCCCAAAGCTATGGATGGGAGGATGGAACTAAATAGCATTAGGGGTGGCTATAAGGACCTGCAGAACTGCAGTGGCAAAGCCTGCCCTGGACTTGGAGAAGAGAGGCAAGTGATAAGGCTTTGTAAAGGTATGGACAGAGCTCAAAGTAGCAGCCTCTAGAATGTCTTTGGTTGGAACTCCTCTGAGAAAGGCTGCTGAGGTATTGGCAGCCCTGGTGGAATGTGACCAGATTCCCTTGGGCACTGGTTTACCATGATGCAAGTAGCAGAAACGAATGCAGTGGCTTATCCACTTAGAAATAGTCTGCTTTGATATAGCTTTCCCCTCTGATCCTGCAGCAAATGTCACCAGTAGTTGCTCAGACTTTCTTAGAGACTTGGCCCTGTTTAAGTAGAATCTTAGTTGTCTGCGTACGTCCAATGAATGCAGAATCCACTCCCCCTTGTTCTGCTGGTTTGGGTAAAATGTTAGCAGGTGAATAGTTTGGTTAAGAGCCACACTGGATACCACCTTAGGCATAAATGAAGGATTGGTCGTGAGGGACACCCTGTCCGGGTAAAATGTAATAAAAGGCTCCACAGCCATGAGGGCCTGTAGTTCTGAAACCCTTCTTGCTGAAGTGATTGCCAAAAGGAAAGCTGTTTTCCAAGATAGGAACTTTATATCCACAGTAGCTGCTGGTTCAAAAGGAGGCAGGGTGAGTTTTTCCAGCACAAAATTGAGGTCCCATGCCGGAGCTGGTGATCTTCTGGGAGGCCTTAGATTTTTGGCCCTTCTAAGATACTGTTTTATAGCAGAGGATGAGAAACAATGGGAGGCTCCGTGTTGTAATGAACCGAGATGGCAGAAGCATGGATTTTTATTGAAGAAAAAGATAGGCCCTTGTCAAGCATCTCAGTCAAGTATTGTAAAATCTGAGGAATATTTGGATTTGCTATGTCCGTTCCTTGTGCTTGGTTCCAAGCACAGAACCTCTTCCATTTGTCAGCATAAGATTTTCTAGTACTAGGCCTTCTAGCTTCCAAAATGACATCCATCACAGATTTACTGAGAGGTGTTTGAATAATTACATGATCAGCCATGCTGCCAGGTTCAAGGTTTGGAGCTGAGGGTGCAGCATTTGATTGCTCTGCTGAGACAGTAGATTAGGTATTTGAGGCAAGTACCAAGGAGGGAGTTGAGACATATTCCTTGGAATTGGGTACCAGTGCTGGCAAGGCCAGTCCGGGGCAATTAGGATCATTTTTGTTTTTTCCTGTCTGACCTTTAGCAAGACCTTGGGGAGAAGAGGCAGAGGAGGAAAGGTGTAGACTGATGGGCTTTTCCAACTGAAGGATAGGGCATCCACTTTCCATGCTTGTATGTGACAAGTCCTTGTGTAGAATTTGTCCAGTTGATAATTCTGGGGAGAGGAAAATAGATCTATGTCCGGGATCCCCCATTTCTGTGTTATCATGCTGAAGACTTGTGGATCCAGTTTCCACTCGTGAGGCTCCATAAGATTTCTGCTTCGGTCATCTGCCAGAGTATTTTGTTTTCCTGGCAGGAACTGAGCACGAAGATTTACTTAGTAAGTCAAGGCTGTGTCCCACAGTGCCATGGCTAGTCTGCAAAGGGGGTAGGAATGTGTACCCCCTGCTTGTTTATGCACCACATAACTGTGGTGTTGTCCATCTTTATCAGTAGTTGTCCTGGATGAAGCAAGTCCTTGAAGGCTGTCAGGGCATTCTGAACAGCTAGCATCTCTTTTTGGTTGATATGTAGATGCATTTGTTTTGGGCTCCATATGCCCTGAATGCATCTCCCTGCTAGGTGGGCCCCCCAAGCATAGTCTGATGCATCTGTAGTTAGGGTTCGATTGGCAGGGGATAGAGTGAATGACAGTCCCTTGTTTTGGTGACATGTTTCTGCCCACCAAAGAAACTCCTGTTGTAGGCAGGGAATGAGAGGAATCGTTTCCAGACTGTGACAATGTTGACTCCATAAACTTTTTAGGTACCATTGAAGTTTCCTCATATGCAGTCTTGCATATGGAATTGGTAGAATGCAGGTTACCATGAACCCAAACACCTGCAGAATTTGTCTTGCAGATAACTGGGTTTTTGTTGCCATCTGATTGAAGTATATAGTCAGTTGCCTTTGTTTGTCTGGCGTAAGGTAAGCCATCTGGGCAGTTGTATTCAAGCTTGCACCCAGGAAAGTAATTTTTTAAAAAGGGTACCAGTTGTGATTTCTTTTCGTTTACTGTGTACCCTAGGCATGTTAGAAACAGTTTTACAAACGCCAGATGTTGAAGAAGAATGTCCTTGTTTTCTGCTTGAATGAGACAGTCATCCAAGTAAGGATAGATATGTATGCTTCTTTGTCTGCAAAATGCAATTACTGGTGCCAGGTACTTTGTAAAGACCCTGGGCTGGGTGCAGTAGATAAGCCAAAGGGCAGTGCAGAAAACTGGTAATGCATAAAACCTGCCTTGAAGCGAAGGTATCTTCTGCACGATTCCCTTATTGGGATATGCAAGTATGCCTCTTAAGTCTAGAGTCCCTAACCAAGCGGTCTTGCCCAGCATGGGCAGTAGCTGTTGCAAAGTCAGCATTTTGAATTTTGGGATGTCCAAGAACGTGTTCAAAATCAGTAAGTCCAGTATTAGACGCCAGGCATGGTCTTTTCTGTGTACCAGGAACAGCCTTGAATAAAACCCTTGTCCTTTTTCCTGTTCTGGTTGAATAGCCCCCATATCCATGAAGGACGTTACTTGTTTCTGAGCCTCTGCCCACTGATTTTGTGGCAGATCTGGCCAACCGCTTGGAATTGGCAGAGTATGGAAATGAAATCAGTATCCCTGGGATACTATGTTTAATACCCACTTTTCCTGGGTAATTAACTGCCAATTTTGAGCATGAAGTGCTAATTTTCCCCCCAATAGGGCTGCCAAAAGATAAATGCTTGGAGACGGTAGAGGGAAGTCATTGAGACTGCTTACTGTAGGGTTGTGCTTTGATTCCTCCAGATTTGGAGGTAGAGGCACCCCATTGCTTTGACCTGTAAGAACCCTGTGATTGGTATCTACAGCCTTTTAAGCGCCTGGATTTGCCTTGTGAGGGTCTGTTGGGCACAGGAAAGGACCAATTTTTAGTAGGCCAGTGCCTACTGAATCTGGGTGGCTGCACTTGTAAGAAATATTTTACAGTTTGCATACATTTAGCTTAGTCTTCCATTTTCTTTAAAACCTCTTCTGTCTTATTACCAAACAAAGTATCATGCTGTAAAGGTGCATCCAACAATTTAGCCTTAACATGATCAGGCAGATTTTGCTCCTTGAGCCAGGCATGCCTTCTAATCACAGATCCAGTAACTGCAGCCCTGCAAGAGGCCTCCAATGAATCAAACCACATTGCAAAGTATGCTTTCCAACCTGTTCTGCTGCATGCAATAATTCCTGTAATTCTTTAATTTCCACACAATCAGAAATCAACATCATTTTCTGTTTCAATAAGCTCATAACATGCTGGTGATATTTAAGCATATGAAACTGGCAGTTTAAGGCACTAATTGCCAAGGTCGCAGACGTATAAACCTTTTCCCCATCTATCCAGCGTCCTGGAATCTCCATCAGAGGGGGTAGGATTTTTGGCTGTAGAGGCCTTTACACCTTTGGGACCCTGTAAAACAGTTTCAGGATCAGCAGCAGGATTTTTGAATAAAAATTTGTGGGAGTCAGGAACCCTGTCATATCTGTCTGGCTTACTAGGAGCCGGAGGTAGGGAATCAGGAGCCATGCTTGATTCCAAAAACACATCATCCACAATGTCTAATACAGGAGGGTATAGCCAAAGGCCTATGCTGAGGATCCCTAAGCCTCTTTTTTGATTCAGAGAAATCCTGACTCTCCCAATGAAAATGTTCCCTTAAAGTATGCAAGGTTTCTCCAAAAGAATAATCCTCAGGAAGAGATGTAGATGGAATGGATTCTTCTGCATCTGAATCCTCATAGTATGGAATAGAAAATTCCTGATCAGAACAGGAATCAGGGGAAATAGAACCTGATCTGAAGATTCATAATCAGTGTCTTGCCTAGGCCTCTTAGCAGGGGGGGCATTGGGAACCCCTGATCAAGGTAATTAAGTCCTCAGCCATTTTGATCATCTGTTTCTTTAGGTATAGGGGCCTGAGCACGTGGCTCATGGGTTGGTTTTTTAGACTTGGAAGTTGTTTTTATCTTTGTTTTTGAAGCTGGCGTCGGTTTAATATAGAAATGTTGAAGCCTGAAAACACCCTCAGAAGCCGGTGCCTGCCCAGCGGCTCCGGACCCATCTGGGGGAGAGACATCCACGGGTACAATACTCTGAGAATCTCGCTGCATACTGGACTCCGCATGGGTCTCGGTAGAGGCCTGCGACTCAAAAGTAGCGGGTATTAGGGGCTGTGAAAGCGCCTCACTGAGTACCGGCGATTGGCTTAGGAGAAGCTTTGTTGGTTTTGAACCTCGATGGTCTGTCTCTTTCTTTGCATTTTTGTGAACTCCGGTGGTCGGATTGCTATCAGACGACATTTCAGGGTAATTAAATCTGGATCCAAAATACTTTGAAACAAAATATACAGACACTTAATAGTGCGTTGGTTAAATCTAGCACAAAACCGACAGCAAGGCACGTTATGATCTGAGCCTAGACAAGGAATACAATACAAATGAAAATCCTTATGAGGTATTTGCTTCCCGCAAGAAATGCAATTATTAACTTTTACTGACATCGGTAAGGAGCAAGAAAAAGTTTCCCCAAAGGGATATTTAGCTTTAGTTTGAAGGCTTCGGTTCTGAAACTCGAAAATGAAAATTTCAGGAGTCGGCCGACCAGCACTTGTGAACTGCTGCTGATTCAGGTACCGAGCAGCAAGAAAGACTGAATAAAATGGTGTCAGCTGCATGTTTTATACCCCTGACGACCTGACATGGAAGAGGAGACGGCAACAGACGCAGGACCCAAGACTTTGTTATTCAGGCCGACTGAGGGCAACCTGCCAGCAGATTACCCAAATGTAATGACTGCAACAGTGAAACACGAAGAGCATCTAAACTGACAAGCTTCTGGCCATCAACTAAAATGTATAGCTATCAAGTAAAATATAATAGCTTCTACAACATGCCAATTAAACAAACAAAAGGTTCTGCCAGGCAAGGGAATATTAACAGGAACAGAAATCTTGACGCCATTAGAGGGCTGACTGGGGGGTGCACAGTTTACCAGTACGACATTAGTGTTTGGAGAAGAAAAAAAAAAATTTATTTTTCTCTTCCTCATCTGGAATTGGTGTGTTGCTCTCATGGCTTACAAATGTGCGATTTCTGTCTGACTACAGAAGGACAAGGAATGCATTATGAATTGTGTTGGGTCTCGATACTTGCTGTCTTCATTTGTTAATATGACAAAGAGACCAGGAACAGTCTTGCTGCTGAAATGTATTGCTACAATGGGTGATGGACTTAATGGCCTGCATTTCATCAAGACACTAGAGTGAAGTCAAAGGGCAAAAAGTCTGTTGTTACTAGGACAAATAAAAACAAGTTTTACTAAACTTTCCTTCAGTGTCAGGAAGGTGGTGTCATGGGATGAACACAAGAGGCTGGGAATGGATACCATCTATAACTCCGTATACCATGCTATGCAACAAATGCCAGATGTTAATGATGTCTTATGTGGTGGAACCATCTGTGAATACTAATTATTAATTTAATTAGGCTAGCATTTTTGCAGAAATCTCTAACCAAGGAACTTATGTTTTCTGGTACGAATCTTATTTGTTACATCAATGTGTGCCTACGTATATTTTAAATCTGTATTTTTTTCATTACTTAAGTCAACTTATTAATCTTTAAGCTGTTGGGGCTGGATGGCATTTATTTACATTCATGCACTGTTATTTATTCAAGAGGGTAATAGTCTACACCACTGTTAAGTTGTGTGGCACAAATCTACCATCACATTACTTACGTACTATAAGAGAAAGATTAATGCGCAAGATTTCATATCTGGCTTAATTTAGGAGCAATCAGGAAAATCAGGTTCTCTGGCCCTAAACTCAATAGTTGTGACAATACTATCGTGCCAGGAAGAAAGCAGTAGGAAACTGGAAAATTCTGCCAGCCTGTCCTTCGAATAGTGCATGTAAAAATATTAGTGTGTGAAAGACAAATACCAGTGACAAAGGGGCACTGGAAGATACTGTTTCATAGACGGTGGTTAATCAGAGGCCTGGAGGTGCATGGCCAGTGACACAGCTCTAAGAGGCCTGTGAACAGTACAGTCTGGGTCTGGAGGTTGGAAGCCCATACCCATGACAGCAGTTCCTATTCCTTTATGCTCTTGGGGTCAGGATATACTTTGTGGATCAGTTACTGTCAGACTTGTGTGCACTTTATTTTGCTATTACTTCACCCTTGGTTGGTAGTTGTGAGTTTTAATTTCCCAATTGTGCCAGCCATCTTGATGGCAGTGCTTGACACCCTGCCGGCTTACTGCCCCCTTGGTGGCGGTGGTGTTGCACTTGTACAGTCACATTTGGTGCCAGCCCAACATCACAACAGTAAGCTACATATTTCTACCGTGCGGCTTTCTAGCTTTGGTAAGACCTGCGACACATTAGTAGAAAATACTGAAAGTTCAGGGGACCAGAAACAAAGAACAAAGCCGACAAGAAGAGGAGGGACTACTTTGGGATAAGCTACCTCTTGAACACAAACTCAAAACATCCTTGGACTAAAACAGAATGTTCCTGCTTTTCAGCAGCCAGTCTGAGAAGCAACTAAATGGACAGGCCTACGTCTATCCTGGAGTCTCAGACACTGTTCAACGTACTGTGAATCTAAGAAAAAAGCAAGGAATACTTAAGACAACAACCACTCCCATTGAAAAGATCCACTGGCAATGATCTCCTTAACTGAGCAGTCTGCAGCAACACCTGAAAAGACACTGACTGACAAAACAAACAGATCTAGCCCAGATTACTCAAGATCCGAGAGGTTCTAACTGTGCTAAAATAACCTCCTAAAAAGCCATGTCCTGCAACTGCTGAAAGATGCAATTAGATCAGAATTGCTAAATGAAATGCAGAAAGCAATTTTTTAAATAACTTTTGCTCCCATGCCTGCTGGCCATTCACTGCAGTTCACAGTACGGCTGCCATCGAGGAAACCTTGAGGGTCTCTCATCCATGCTACCATCCTAAAAGTTACTCCAAGTCTATAGGCTTACTATCCATCTACATGATGGAATACATCCAAGAAAATGCTAAAAGTCAAATCAAGCAACCAGAAAAGCTTCAACACAACCATTTTGGTGAGATAAAGAAAGTACGGTTGTAGGCCTAGCATACATTAACAGATACTGTCTAAGTCGCAGCTCAGCACTGCTGAAGTATCCTTACTGAAAGCATTTGCTGCAAGGCCTGACAGCTGACCAGTGATCAACATCCAGTATAGTCAGATCTTTCTCGTCTCAGTGCAGAAGAGAAAGAACCTGCACTGCAATGGTAAGCTCTTATTGGACAATCTACAGTTATAAGGTACATACACAAACTGTACTACGTTCGTCACAACCACCATAAGATGTCCTTACATTCACAGCTGCAGTATTCCTTACGAATGGGATTCTCTGCAGTGAAGCCCTCAGTCTGGCCAGTTTACAAAAGTCTACCTTTGTTTTAAGGTACGCTGAATGTCACCTGCACACTCCTTGCATACGGTAGGGCATAAAGGTGACTTTCAGGTGTACCATCCTCAGAACTTCTTTGCCACCAGTCCAAACTGTTTTAACTGGTCTGTTACCTCCATCTGTTTTTTTTTTTACCGTTTTTCTGTTTGTTGGCATTTTTGTGCTTACTCCTGTTTGCTGGAGTCCTCAGTTGCAGGTAAGTACCCAGTTGGGCTTTTTGGTTGCTTTTTCTGTTTGTTTTGTGCTGTTTGGGGTCAATGTCACCCAGGAAGGGTAAATGCCAGTGTGGGAGGAGGCTGATTCCCCATGAAGACTGCCACGATAAGCGTTTTTGCCTCATTGATGCTCACGACCATACGTCTTGCTCAATTTCTCAGGCGTTTGTCCCCAAAACTCTTAGTAGTAGGCTTTCTTCCCTTTCCTTGTACCTTGAGAACCAGCAACATAAGCTTCTTGCTGCAGGTACTACAGATGGAACTTCCTGCCCAGAGGGTCAGCCGTCAGACAAGTTGGTGCATAAGGTAAGACTGGAATCTTCCGCTGTCCAGGCTCTGCCGGGAGTTTCTTCTGAGGTTATTATGTACTCGGAGACTCACCCGGTTGTTTAGTCAGATTCTTCTACCACGTCTGGGTTGAAGGCTGGTGAGGATCTGGGTGGGCAACACGTCCAACGAGGCTTTACGAAAGTCTCTTTTGGGCATCCAGGGGGAACTGTGGTTGATTGTTTCCAAGGAGTCTAGCGGGGTTCTGCAGTTTCTCTTTAGAGAAAAGGTTCCTACTGCAGTTGTGGAATGCCGCCCTGGGTCTGGGCCTTCTCAGGTTTCTAGGACGGCTGTCCCCTTAAAAAGGAAACCGATTTGTTTTGCTCCTAGGGACCCACAAAGTGAGTGGTAAGCCTTTACTTAATCTACCCAAATTCTTTTTCCTTTAGACTACGGGTCTAAGGAGGAGGATTCTCATACTCTAGATAATCCTTCTGAGAAGATTTTCTTTGGGGACACTCTCTCTAGGATGATAAAAGTTTTTAAGTGGGATTGTGCCCAGGTTTCGGATATCCATAAAAGGTACTATGGGTTACTGCAGATGGAATCTCCTACACCTGTGGCCATTCCTCCGGTTTTGCCCACTTTATTGGACATTTTTTCCACTGCATCTAAAGTGCCGGATTCTCTGCCCCCTGCTCCCAGGAAGTCAGATTGGATTTATAGGGTGCCTGAGGGTTGTTCCCTTTTGTCTAAATGTCCTGCTGCTGACCCCTCTGTGGTGTCTGTAGCTTCTGATAAGCCATCTCAATTGCTTCCTTTGTCCAAGTTACTGCCGTACAACAAGGACAGTAGAACCATGTTTAGGCTGGGTAAAAAGGTTTATATTTCAGCTACCCTAGCTTTTAGGGCCAATCATCAGACCCATATCTCTAGGTACGTCTTGGCTCTTCTTTCATAGGCTTGTCAGATTTGTTCTGATCTTCCAGACTCAGAGTAAATTGCAGATGCCTCTTCTAGGGCTTCAGTTCTGAGGAGATATTCATGGCTTCGGCTTCAATCTTTGCCCGGTGACATTAAGGCTAAGTTGATGGATGCTCCTCTGGATAATACTCTCTTGTTTGGTGAACCAGCTGCTGGTTTAAGTCTCTTCAGGACAAGGGGAAGGCTTTACAGCAGCTTAAGCAAGCCTTTGTTTCTCCTGTGCCTAAATTTCACTGAAACTACCCTTCTAAGCCAGCCTTTGTTCGCAGGCAGTCTCACCCTCCTTCTAAAAGGTAAAAAGGGTAGTAAACAGACTCCCTCCTGCTAAGGCCTCTCAGACTGCAGGGATTCCCTAAGGCTTCCTTTCCTGACAAACCTGGTGTTGTCTATCCACCCATTCCCAACCACATTCCTCTTTCTCTTCGCCTTTCACTTTGGCTCAGAATCACCCAGGATTCTTGGGTTCTCTCAGTATTTAAGCAAAGGTACTTCATGGTCTGGATTTCCCGTCCTTTTATAAGCTTTCATCAGCCTCCTCGGGAAGAGCTTCCTTTTTCCTCCAGAGGTTCTTCGAGACCTCTTGTCTCAGAGTACTTCTCAATAGGTTCCTTTCTAGTGCCCAGAAAAAAAGGTACTTTGAGACCTATTCTAGACCTCTCCCATCTGAACACCTTTCTGAAGGTGCCTTCCTTTCGGATGTTGTCCCTTCAGTCCCTTTTTCCTCTCTTGCTCCCTCAGGCCTTTCTGGTGTCTCTGTACCTCAAGGATGCTTATCCCCATATTCAGATACCTCAAGGATGCTTATCGCCATATTCCAATCCATCCTCTTTTCAGGAGATTTTTGTGTTTCTCTGTTGCTTCCTGGCATTTTCAATTCTGTGCTTTGCCCTTTTCTCCTGCCCCAAGGGTGTTCATCAATGCCTCGCTCCTGTGATTGCCTTTTGCAAGCTTCAAGGGATCCAGATATTTCCTTATTTGGACTTGCTGATTCAGGCATCTTCTCCAGAGGTCCTTTTGCAAAATCTTCATTTTATCATCATTTCTCTTCTTCAGAACCTGGGGTTCATAGTAAACTTCAAAAAAAGTCTTCCGTGACACCTTCTCAGGATCATGTCTTCCTGGGTTGCAGGTTTCAAATGGTGCCATTGCTGGCACCCCTGCCTCCTCCAAATGCATCAACTCTCACTTCTTTCTTTCAGACTCTTCTTCCCCTGGCCTCCATTACAGCCGGGGAGTTTGAGACCTCTGGGGTTCATGGCTTTCACCATTCTGATGCTCCCTCTGGCCAAACTCCACATGAGGAAGTTCCAGTGGTTTCTGAAGTCTGTGTGGCTTCAGCATGCGCATCCTCTAGACTTTCCTGTTTCTCTTCTCCCGTGTCTCAAGAAAGAACTTCTGTGGTGGATTCAGCAGTTGTCTCAGAATCCAGGGCTCCCATTTCAGCCTCCTCTTCCCTCTCAGGATCTGTTCACAGACACTTCAGATGTGGGATGGGGTGCAGCGTTTGGCTCCCTGAGGGTTCAGGGAGTGTGGTTGCCTTGTCAGCAGGAGGAGCACATCAACATCAAAGAGATGAGGGCTCTTCTGCTGGCTCTTCAGGCCTTTCATCCTCTCTTTTCTACAAGGCCTCTCAAGGTATTCACACACAATACCACAGTCATGTGGTATATCAACAAACAGGGAGATACCAGATCCTACCGTCTTTGCTGGCTGGCACTTCTGGTATAGGATCTGGATATCCAATATCATGCGACTCATCAGGCAGTTTACATTCCTTCAGATCGGAAGGTTGTGGTGGACAATCTGAGCAGGTCCTTCACTCAATCCCACGAATGGATGTTTCACAGGGATGTGTTTCTGGACACTGTCCACCAGTGGAGTACTCCCAAGTAGAGCTCTTTGCCTCCCCTCTGAACAGACAACTTCCTCTGTTTTGTGTCAGAGTCCCAGGTCCCAGGTGGACGCCCTCTCATTTTCTTGGAAGGGGATGTTTCTTTATGCATTCCCTCCTCTTAGTGTCATTCTGAGAGTCCTGTTCAAGATTCAACAGGATGCTTCCAAAATCTTGTTGGCGACTCCCTTTTGGCTGTGACAGCACTGGTTCCCTCTACGTCTACATCTAGCCAGGGGCAATCACCGCAAGTTACAGGGTGGATCTCCACACACAAGACAAGGGGTCTCTCATCCATCCCCAACTGTTCATGCTTCACCTGACACTGTGTGTGATAGGGTCTTGATTCCTCATAGACACCTTTTTTCTGAGGATGTGCTGTAGGTCCTACAGGAGGCCAGGAAACATACTACTTGGAAATCCTACTTATATAAATGGAAGAGGTTTTCTGTTTGGTGTCTTTCTCGTGACTTGGACCTGCTTTGTGATGTTCCTTTGGTTCTTTCTTATTTGTGCAAGTTGCTCAATGCTGGTTTGGCCTTTTCTTCTATTAAGGCCCACTTATCAGCTCTTTCTGCTTGTCTGCCTTTAACTCCCCAGTTAGCTTCTAGATTTGAGGCCAAGTAATTTCTTAAAGGCGTCCTTAACATTAGACCTCCCAGCAAGCCTGTTCCTCCTCCTTGGGATCTTAATTTTGTTCTGGAAAAATGGACTTGGGCTCTTTTTGAGCCTGCTGTTTCAGCTTCCTTGCAATACTGTTCTTGGAAGACAGTTCTTTTGTTAGCGCTTACTTCTGCCAGACGGGTGTCTTGAGTTGTAAGCCCTTATGGCTTGTCCACCTTTGACATTTCACGAGGACAGGGTTTCCTTGCGCACTTATCTTTCTTTTATGGCCAAGGTGGTTAAGGAGTTGTCAATTAATCAGTCCCCTAATTTGCCTACTTTTTTCTCTCTCCGCAATCGGACAATGAGAGGGTGCTGCATACCTTAGATGTGCATAGACAGCTCAGACTTTATTTGGATAAAACTAAAGCTATTAGAAAGTCTGACCAGTTACTTTTTATCCTAGGTTTTTAGGTTTGGCCGTTTCCAAGCAGACTATTTCCACTTGGATTTCAAAGGCTATTTCCTTTAGTTACACTTTTCAGAGTGAGGGCCATCTTTGTATAAAGGCTCATTCCACTACAGCAGTGGCTTCTTCTGGTGCTTTTTTCAAAGGCTTCGACTCTAATTCTATTCGTGAAGCTGCTACCTGGACTTCTGTGCGTACCTTTACCAAACATTACAGTTGGATGGTATCTCCAGAGCTGGTGTTGCTGCTGCCCTGCTACCTGGACTTCTGTGCGTACCTTTACCAAACATTACCAGTTGGATGGTATCTCCAGAGCTGGTGTTGCTGCTGCCCTGCTACCTGGACTTCTGTGCGTACCTTTACCAAACATTACCAGTTGGATGGTATCTCCAGAGCTGGTGTTGCTGCTGCCCTGCTACCTGGTGGTCTGTGCATACCTTTACCAAACATTACAGTTAGATGGTATCTCCAGAGCTGGTGTTGCTGCTGCCCTGCTACCTGGTGGTCTGTGCGTACCTTTACCAAACATTACAGTTGGATGGTATCTCCAGAGCTGGTGTTGCTGCTGCCCTGCTACCTTACTTCTGTGCATACCTTTACCAAACATTACAGTTGGATGGTATCTCCAGAGCTGGTGTTGCTGCTGCCCTGCTACCTGGTGGTCTGTGCGTACCTTTACCAAACATTACAGTTGGATGGTATCTCCAGAGCTGGTGTTGCTGCTGCCCTGCTACCTTACTTCTGTGTGTACCTTTACCAAACATTACAGTTGGATGGTATCTCCAGAGCTGGTGTTGCTGCTGCCCTGCTACCTTACTTCTGTGCGTACCTTTACCAAACATTACCAGTTGGATGGTATCTCCAGAGCTGGTGTTGCTGCTGCCCTGCTACCTTACTTCTGTGCGTACCTTTACCAAACATTACCAGTCGGATGGTATCTCCAGAGCTGGTGTTGCTGCTGCCCTGCTACCTGGACTCCTGTGCGTACCTTTACCAAACATTACAGTTGGATGGCATCTCCAGAGCTGGTGTTGCTGCTGCCCTGCTACCTGGTGGTCTGTGCGTACCTTTACCAAACATTACAGTTGGATGGTATCTGCAGAGTCAGAGCTGGGTTTGCTGCTGCTATTCTTCATGGCTTCTTGGAGGCCCTGCTGCTTCCTCCTCCCAGGTTTCTTCTTGAGCTTTTGCACTTTCCCACTCATAAGAAATACTGTGGCACTGAATGTAAGGACATAGTACAGTTGCGTAAAATCTTACCATAATGACAGATATCCTTGCCTTCACCGCTGCAGTACTCACTCCTTCCCTCCATCCCCCTGGTCTTTTTCCCTTCCTGGTTGAGAGATTCTCCTTGGTTTTCCTTGGGCTGCTGTTCCTACTGGGGCACATCAGTTCTGAGGATGGTACTCCTGAATGTCATCTTTATGCCCTACCCTATGCAAGGACTACGCAGGTGATGTTCAGCGTACTTAACGGTAGACTTTTGTAAACTAGCCAGACAGAGGGCTTCACAGCAGGGAATTCCATTCGTAAGGAACACTGCAGCTGTGAAGGCAAGGACATCTACCATTATGGTAAGATTTTACACAACTGTACTGTACATACACAAGCCATACTAGATCTGTCACAGCAATTACCACTGTAGTAGCATTCCTGTACCAGACCTATGACAGGATCACTGAGACACTGTTTAAAAAAGATCCTGGAGGATGGCCAAGGTGAAGTCCATCCTGCATTTGGACTGGATGCCATGTCCGGAGAAAATATGGATGGATGCCCATGTCACTGTCTCTCTGAAGTCTTTGGCCGATACAGATTTTTAAAAAAAAAAAATGTTGCAATAGTGGAAAATCACCCTCAGAGTATGAGGTCACTAAAGCATACTTTTTTTGTTTACTAGCTAGCAGCAAAATGAGCGTCCTCTGTAGTGCAGCGGTTAGCTTTGCCGCCTCATAGTAAGACGTTCTCAGGTTCAATTTTCAGCTGGAGTGCCTTCTGTGCAGAGTCTGCATGTCCTCCCTGCCGTGGGTTTCCTTCAGGTGCTCCAGTTTCCTCCCACATCTCAAAGACATGCTGCAGATGGACTGGACACACTAAAACTGGCCTTATGTGAGTGTGTGCATATGTGTACCTTCTGTGGAAGTTTGGGCAGTGGGCTGGGATCACTGGACACACTAAAACTGGCCTTGTGTGAGTGTGTGCATGTGTGTGTACCTTCTGTGGAAGTTTGGGCAGTGGGCTGGGATCTCAACACCGTACTCCACTGCCAATTGTTCTGCGGACCATTGTTCCGCTGTGGCGAACCCCAATGGGAAAAGCCGAAAGGAGAATACAACTAGCTGGCAGCAAAATGTTAAATAGCAAGCCAACCACTTTGGGAGAATGTATTTAAGCTACTCGTATACCTTTCTTTCCCAAGCTGGGAGGGAAAATACAAATGGTCGATCCCCTTCCTTAATCCATCTGTTTAAACCAGTATAAAAGATCAGCTGCATATAGCATTTAGTAAATGTAAAATTTTCTCTCCTTTGAGCTGTGAGTTAAACTCTATGGTCTGGCTTTAGGTGGCTTCAGCACCAACCCCAAGCACAAATGGATTAGCCCTCAGAACAAGTATGTTTGTGAAAGACAGTACAGGGTTGCAAGCTCATGAGGGCAAGAACTCTGCATGTTCTTCTGGCTGATGTGATGACTACCAGGAATAAGTTTTTCCCAGAACATGAACACTAGTAGTGCTGTTGCACTGCATTCACATGGATCTGAAGCACAACATTCAGATCCAAAGGAGAAGGCATCTGTTTTCTTGAAGAGGTGGGCAAAGGAATCCACTAAATTGTAGATAAAGGAAAGCTCCTCCCCATACAAACATGGACAACAAGCACACTGACGGGTGTATAAAAGCTCTTTGGACAGAAAGAAGAAAAGGGTCTGTCACAAACTCACTGTCAAGACTTTTTAAAACAAATATCCATGGTTAAACGCTAAATGATATTAATTCACCTGAACCACTTTTTGTATGCAAGAACAATTAACCACACTGCAAGCTTCCCAGGTGAGGCAAAGGGCAAGTCTTCCCCCTTTTGTCTAGTTGTTCCACACAGAGGCAGTGATCCGAATTTTGGATACCGAAGTTTGAGAGCTAGGAGTTTCAATGACTAGTGCCTCAAGGCACTATAGCTACTTCCTCAAGCTAGCAGGCAAGTCAGGTTTTAGAATTCCAAGCTGCAGATACTACACACAACAAGCCACTGTCCAGTCATCCGACAGAAAACTACCTGCCCACTATAACAATGTGGCATTAATACATCACCATGCATAGTTACCCATGAGCAAAGTAAAAAGTCACAACACTACTTGCCATCTCACCATTTCAGTCGCAAAACTCTTATCCACACAAGATTAAGCTCAGCTAGCTACTGGCAAAGATGCGCATCCAACATCTTCCACTCTCAATAGCATGTGGAATCTCAAAGACATGAATATGTTTGCAGCAATTTTTCCAGTACATGTTAACACTCTCCCTGCCCCAACATGTGGTCCATAAATGTGAAGCGTTTGGTGACTAGGCACAGAATTAAACATGCTTAATTTCCCAAAAAAAAGCAACTTTACTGATCCAGTGGCAGAGTTGGCATTAATTGGAATTTTCCTTGCTGCTTCCAGAGGCAGACCACAGGTAGTGAATTCAAAAGACAGTAGTGTAAAATCTTACCACAACAGTAGATGTACTTTCCTTCACTGCTGCAGTATTCTTCATAGTAGGGATCTCCTGCCAAGAATAGCCCAAAGTTTGGTCAGAATATCAAAGCCTTTAGATCTTGTATGTGCAGTACTTCATACCTATGCTCCCTGTACAGGATGTAGGGCATAAAGGTGACATATGAATGCAGTTACTCAGAACTGAACTGCTGCAGAAGAGAACACGCTGCATAGGACAAAAAAGGCTACGCACATCCAAGAGGAGAAAATGCAAGATGAAAAAGGGAGTCCCTTGGCTAGGTGGGGAACCAAAAAAAACAAAAGAAAAAAGCAGGTCGAAGGGAGTGAGCAAATACTGCATCAGTGAAGAGAAAGACATCTACTGTTACAATATGGTTAGCTGAGAAGAGCCCTCAACAAATCCATGCAAAATGGCTTGAGCAAAACCTGCTTTGTCCTTAGACACCATATCCAACTTATAATGCTTAGTAAAGGTATGCACTAAAGACCAAGTAGCAGCTT
Organism: Protopterus annectens; assembly: GCF_019279795.1. Taxonomy (NCBI): domain Eukaryota; kingdom Metazoa; phylum Chordata; order Ceratodontiformes; family Protopteridae; genus Protopterus; species Protopterus annectens. The sequence goes on from NC_056746.1 coordinate 1,362,576,978, forward strand.
CAAGGATTGTATTGGTGTCTAAACCCTTGAAGAAAGAACCATAAGAGGTAACAGCCCTAGTAGAGTGAGTTCTAATGGAAGGAGACAGACATTTACTATAAAAAGAACAAAATGAAAAGGCCTTAGATATCCAGGAGGAGGTTTGTTAGAAACAACCAAATCCAATGTCCTGGGATGAAAAACAAAAAACTGGTCAGATTTAGAAAGAGCCTTAGTTTTACTCAAACAATACTGGAGCTGTTTGTGCAAATCCAACGTATGTAGGACCCTCTCATTAGCAGGCTGAAGAGAAGGAAAAAAGGAAGGGAGTTGAAATGCCTGATTGAAAGGCAACTCATTCACCACCTTGGGCATAAAAGGAGGATTAGTACAAAGGGACACCCTGTCCCTGTTGTAGAACAATATGTGTGTGTATATACCTTTAAAAAGCTATTCAAGGGCTTGCACAAGTATATAAATACTGAGCGCGTGCAAGCTAGACTGCCATTTTGCAGTTAGCTGTTGCGATGTAAGCATGTATGTATGTAAGGTCTGTCTGTTAACTGCTCGTACCTGATGCTGCTGCTATCCATCCTGATGTGTTTCTATGTAAAGTATCTAAACAAAAACCCCAACCTTCTTGTCATACGTGTTAGAGATAAACATGCTACACGGTGCCAAAAGTGGCATGTCTAAAGGTCATGGAATCGGAACCTGAATATCTAAAGGGCATGAAGTTAAGAGGCGGCATGACTAAAATGACCAAAGGCACTTGCTTAGAGTTGGAGGAAGAAAGATGAGCGGATTCATCACTAAAATGTGCAAACTTTGCAAAACAGGTCAGAAACTAATTACAGGTATTAAAACTTGCTCAGTACTACTACTTTTCACATATGAAACAGGACATCAAAACATTCTAAATATTCGCATAAACCAATATGTACAATATTGATAAAAATATTTAAATTACTACAGACAATGTTTGAAATAAAGTCCAAATTTCATAAAATAAATAAAGGGAAATGACAGCATTTTCACAAAGCATGTATTTTTCATATTAAGCAAAGATATTAGAGTTAAAGTTGTATAAAGTGTTTGCATGTTTGTGCAGTGTTACAGTAAAGCTATTTTGCAAAGGACAGCCATTACAGGGCATATTTTGCAGACTACAGCCATTCGTAAAGTATTTCAAAGAGTTTATTGTGCATTTGAATGCTGTTACAAGCTCAAAGAACAGTTTGTTCATGCACAATTACAAGAGCCATATTTTCAGTGCGTTTGTGTACACTTTGTGAGCATGGCAGATGGATTTTGAAAACCCAGTGCACTTGTGTTTGACAGTGATATTGCTGAGAACTGGAGTGTGTTTGAGCAAGAATACATTTTCATACAGGCTGCATTTTCTGATGAAGATGACCGTATCAAGGCATTTACTCTACTTAATTTAGCTGGGTCAGAAGCCATAGAAAAGGAACGTTCATGTGTAAGCACCTGCTATCTATATAGGAGAGGGGGAAAACAGTCATATTGTTGCACAAGCCGAGTTAAGGGAGGACCCAGAGTGCTTAAAATGTAAATTTAAAGAAAGTGTAACCCCCAGACAATTGTGGCAATGAACAGGCGCTTATTTTACACAAGGGATCAAAAGCCGGGTGAAACTTTTGCAGCATATATAACGGACCTGAGAAAAGGCTAAAATGCAGACCGTGATTTAAGGGATGGGTTGATAAAAGACAAACCTCTGTGTGGTATAAAAGATGATGCTGTGAGAAAGATTTTGCTTTGTGACAGTGATTTAACTTTGAATAAGGCCACTGAAATTTAGTATGCAGCACGTAGTTAAAAAAAAAAAAAACAGGCCCAAGCACATGGCAGCAACTCTAATCATTGCAACACTCACTGGTAAACCCCAAAACTTTCCAGCAAATTCCAGAGTTCACACAGTTTCAGTGAGAGTGAGTGAGTCAGCAAACTCAAAGCACGGGCCCCAACCTACTTTCATAGCCAACGGTCATAATTGTGGTGGAAGCCATGAATCTAAAAGGGAGAAATGTTTAGCTTCTGGTTAGCAATGCCACAAATGTAATAAATTGAATCATTTCCAAATGTTTTTTAAATCAAAAGGCCCACATTCTTTTATCAAAAGGGAACATTTTAAGAAACAAACTGATCAGTTAGAAAGCTACAGAGTAGGGTCACAGGCCACTATGTTGGTGGTGTGTCGGTACTTTGCAAAACTCTTTTTTTGCCCTTAAATCTACTGCATTAACCAAGTATTTTGTACTTTTCAGATAAATGGCAAACCCACAGAGCTCAAAGTTGATACAGGTTCCAAGCACAAAGTTGTCAGCAGAAACATTTGCCAGAGTGTATAAAAGTGAAAGGCTCGATTTGGCAAGGTGTGTGAATCTTTTTGCTTATGGAGATGAAAAAATTCAAACCGAAGGCTCAGTAGTGCTTTCATTTTACTCTGTTGGAAGAAGATACGACTTACTTTATGTGATCAAGAGGTACGCCCAGTCGTCATTAGGGCACAGAGACCGTTTCAAAATGGGACCGCTTTCATTTAATAAGTCAATCATGTTCGCTTAAAAGACCACTACTCTAATTTCACCCAGTACATCTTTTCTACCTCTACTGATCTTTTTGAAGACAAATTAGGCAAACTTCCAATTGTGTACTCCATGAAGTTAGACCCATAGGTCAGGCCAGTTATCAAGCCAGCACAAAAAGTTCCAATAGCCATGCAGGACAGAGTGAAAGCAGAGTTAGATAAAATGGTGCGAAAAGGTGCGATTTGTCCAGCTGAAACTCCAACTGAATGGGTATCTTCCATGGTGGTAGCTCATAAGAAAAGCTCAGATTACATCAGAATACATACTGATCCACAAGATTTGAACAAATCCCTTAAAGACCTCATCATCCAATGCGCAGTGTCAAAAAAGTCGCAGCCTTAATGCCAAATGCCACTATTTTTTCTGTCTTAGATGCAGAGAGTTCATTTTGGCAAATTCAGCTTGACAAAAAACTCACAACTGCTCACTACTTTCAGTACTCCATTTGGCAGGTACGGATTTTTGAAAACGCCATTTGGGATAAATTCTGCAAGTGAAGTCCTTCAATGGGCAATGAAGCAAATTTTTATTCAGGGTATCCTTGTGCTATTATGGTAGATGACATACCAGTAGGAGGTCGTGATGAAGCAGAACATGACAAACCTCAGAAAATTTCTAAAAAGGACACAAAGTGAATCTAAAGCTCAACCCATACAAATGTAAGTTCAGGGTACAAGAAGTTACGTATATTGGTCATTTATTTACTACAGGCTTAGGACCAGATCCTTCTAAGCAAATGGCCATTCTCGAGATGCCAGCTCCAGTCAATGTTCAAGCCCTTCACAGTTTTCTTGGCATTACCACGGCAAGTTCATTAAGGACTTGAGCCGACTATCAGAGCCACTCAAGAGAGCAGACACGTAAAGATGTATCCTGGTCTTGAGCAACACCAAAGAGCATTTGATGTCCTGAAACAGAGAATCGCTAGTCCACCAGCTGTCAGATACTATGATGTTCACAAACCAGTTACACTTTCCTATTATGCTTCAAAATTTGGTCTTGGTGCAGTCATTCTACGAGAATCAACCTCTGTTGCCTACACATCGAGAACTCTTACCAAAGTATGCCCAGACTGAGAAAGAGCTTTTGGCAAATGTTTGCATGTTCGAAGTTCTAAGATTATCTTTATTGCATTGAAACAGACCAACCATTAGTCACTATCTTGAGGAAACCAATGCATTCAGCTCCAGCCACACTGCAAATGCATGATACTAAGATTGCAAAAGTACAACTTTAATTTTCTTTACAAGAAAGGAAAACTTCTTTATCTCGCTAATACATTGTCCAAATCACCCAAGAATAGCATGAGAACAAGTCTCTTTATTTCGAAGTCAGGGAAGTGAGAAATTTTTCTTCCACACGTCTTGAGTTAGAGAGTTCACACAGCCATAGATCCAGTGTTACAAAGGGTCAACCAATTTATTAAGGATGGCTGTCAAAGCAATCTAGTCAACCTCAAGAAGTGCAAACTTATTTTCCATACAGAGATGAGATTTTGTCTGACAAAGGTATGGGGCCTAAGATGAAAGGTCTGAAAGTAAATTGTGCCAAAGTCCTTGCAACAAGAGTACATTACTATCTTGCAATGTGGTCACTTAGGAGTCGTTTCTACCAAAATAAGGGCGAGAGAACTAGTATTTTGTGCCTTCTACATCACAAGACATTCACAAAGCACTTTTATCTTGTTCAATGTGTAATAGTACAAAACCACTTCAGCAGAAGGAACCACTTCAGCTAAATAAGATTACAGAACTACCTTGGCTGACAGTAGCCACCAACATCAAGTGGAATGGTCAGCATTATTTGGTGTTAGTAGACTCCTACTCCAAATGGATCGAGATTGACCTACTCCCTAACCTAGCATCCAGTACTGTCATTTCTAAGATGATGCGTCATTTTTCAATACACTTATTCCGCATAAAATTATTTCTGACAATGGCATGCAGTTTTACAAGCTAACAGATCAAAAGATTTGCTGAAGAATGGGACTTTACTCACAAGTAGTCCAGAGTACCCGCAGTCAAATGGCTTAGCAGAAAGTGCAGTTTGAAGTGCAAAACAATTATTAGACAAGTCAAAATGAGACAATAGCGATGTTTTCCTAACTCTCTTGAATCTCAAATGTTCCCCGTGAGGAATATCTTGGTTCACCTGCTCAGAGACGTCTGTAGAGACAAACTAGAAAGTACAGTTGTGTACAGTTACCATAAATGTAGATGTTGGAGAGTATTCACTGTTGCAGTGATCACATTTGGGTTATATGCTTGCAGGTAGCCCTCAGTCGGCCTGATTAACAAAGTCTTGGGTCCTGCGTCGGTTGCTGTCTCTTCTTCTGTGTCGTCAGGGGTATAAAACATGCAGCAGACGTCATTACATCAGTTTTTATTCCCCCAGATGACAGGTGCCCCTCTAATGGGAAGCAATTAAATCTATAAATATACAAGATTATACCTCAGACAAAAAAGCAAATACACTAAAAAGCTTTTAAGCACTGAAAAGGAGAGAAGAGGGATAGCCAAAAAAAGTCAGGGGGGCTGGAGGGAGGGTAACCAGGAATGCAACAGTGAATACACTATCATCTACATTTATGGTAAGTGTAGACAACTGTACTATGTTCTTAGTGTTGCACTGCTGCAGTCATCACATTTGGGTAGATTTTCAAAGCTGATGTAATGGGTGGAGGCAGTCAAGGAAGCGAGGGGCTGGCTAGGATACCCTGCAAGACTGCAGAGGCAAACCCTACCCTGGATTTGGAGAAGAGAGGCAGGTGGTAATGCTTGGTAAAAGTATGAACAGATGCCCAGGTGGCAGCCTCCAGGATGTTCCTGGTGGGGATTCCTCGGAGGAAAGCTGCAGAGGTGGAGGCTGCTCTGGTGGAGTGCGTCCTGATCCCTTGGGGGGGGGGGGAGGCTTTCCCTGCCGTCTGTAGCAGAAATGGATGCAGTGTGCTATCCATTTGGAAATGGTTTGCTTGGAGATGGCTTTGCCTTCTGCCCCTGCAGCAAAGCTAACCAGCAATTGATCAGACTTTCTGAAGGATTTAGTCCTGTCCAAATAGATTCTTGTCTGTGCACATAGAGAGTGAAGAATTCTTTCCCCCTTGTTCTGGGGATTAGGAAAGAAGGTGAGCAAGTGAATAGATTGGTTGAGAGCCACACTGGACACCACCTTGGGCATGAAGAATGGGTTAGTTCTGAGGGATACCCTGTCTGCACGGAAGATGATGAAGATGAACCAATCTGGGCGGTTGGATGGGTGACCATAAATTCACCCTGGGGTTCCACCTGTGTCCCACTTGAACAGGGGCAATAGTGGAAATAAGGGTAAGAACTTGGCTATGATTGTAAGAGCCCTAGGGCCATTAGCCTAGTAACTTTCTATGATCCTATGATGAAGGGTTCCAACAGCCATGAGTGCTTGCAGCTCAGAGACTCTTCTGGTTGAAGTGATGGCCAGCCGAAATGCTGTCTTCTGGGAGAGAATTTTTAGCTCTGCAGAAGAAGCTGGGAACTGAGTTTTTCCCAAAGGGAACGACGCATTTTTTGGCATTAAGCTTAAGGCCATGGTTTCGACATCAGTTGTTGGTCTCAATGAGGCCTTTCTGTAGGATTTCTACATCACTTGGGGAGTTAACAATGGCTCCCAGCTTGCAATAGTCGGCAAACTTGGTCAGCCGGAGTCCATCCGTGTGAGCCTGGACTTCTGAGGTAGATGCCAAACAGGAGAGGACCCAGGACCGAGCCCTGTGGGACTGGACTTGTGATTGGTCGGCAGTCTGACTTTTGAAGTCTGCTACTTTCATACTGTGGGTCTTATCTGTGAGCAAACTTGCAACCCACCTAGTGATAAAGGGGTTGTTTAGTTTGGGGAGTATCAATAATTCCTGAGTGGGGAATGGCATCATCGAGGTAGGCTGTATGAATTGCCTTGCCCTCATTCACAGCTCTGGTGAATTGACTCAAAGTAGTAAAATCAGGTAGAGCATATATGATCTACCCTTCACAAAACCAAATTGCGTGGGATCCAGAGTTTGAAGATTCCCCATATCCTTGCTAATTAGGTCCATGATGATGCACTCCATAGCCTTACATATCAGACTCGTCAGGCTAATGGGGCGATAATTCCTAGGGTCTGTAATCGCTCCCCCTTTATGGAGAGGGACGACTATAGCAGTGCGCCATTCTGTAGTGACAAAGCCTGAGGTGAGGCTTTGACTGAACAGGGAACACAGGTGTGGTGCCAGTTCACTTTGTAGTTCATGCAGAACACAGCCAGGGACATGGTCTGGTCCCATGGAAGCTGTATTCTTGGCCTTGGACAATGCAGCTTTAACTTGTGCTGCAATAATGCTGGGTGCCTGGCATTCTTCCGGTATTGTGATTGGTCCTTTCGGGGGGAAAGTTGGCACTGAATCGGTCAGCCAGAATGCTGGCAATATCTGTTGGCTCAGTATACGAGATACCACTGTGCAGTAACTCAAGAGCAAATCTAGGTATTTCTGTGGAGATTCTTGATATAACTGTAGAAGGCTTTGTGGTGGTTTTTAGTGTCTGCCGCAATTCTGCCTTCATAGCTAGCTATATATGTTCTGATGAGGGATCTCAACCTTTTGTTGATGCTAATAAAGGAGTTTTTCCAGGCTTGGAACTTCACCTTTTTCTGCAAGTTTCTTCCTTCTGTTGTAGAGTCAGTTAATGGCAGGGGACCACCAGATTGGCTTCCTTTTTTTGGAGGCAAGCGTCTTGGTTCTGTTGCGTATGGCTAGTTCCATGCATTTATGTACACGTTCATACAGTGCACTGGTATATGATTCGGCGGTCATGCACCTATTTTCCATTTGCATGGGTGCTGTGAAGTTAGCCACCTCTGTTTTTAGGAGCCCAAAGTCAGCTCTGGAGAAGTTTTTCATGGTGGTTACCTTTGCTGGTGGTGTGGTTGAGATATGAATTTCCATGGTAATTAGTTTGTGGTCAGATCTAACCAGGGAGGCACTGACTACTAGTGTTGAGCAACGGTTGCCCATGTTAGTAATAACAAGGTCAAGGATGTTGCTTCCTCTAGTGGGGATAAGAATGACCTGGTCCAGCACATTGGAATTAATGAATTCCAGGAAGCATTGGGCAAGTGTATTGGTGCATGAGTAGTTTTCTCAGTTGATGGAGGGGTAGTTGGAAGTCACCCAGTACGACTGTTGGGTTGGACCCCAATAGTTCCCAGGGTGCTTAGGAACATGGAATGACAGTCTTGGGACATGGTTGGGGACCTATAGCAGGTTACGACCTGAACTGCCACCTTACCCACTGTTAGTTGCATCTGAAGTATCTCTGATGCGTTATGCTGGGCTACTAGTCTAGAGGTGTGCATATCCTCTATGAATAATCAGATGCCATTGCCTTTGGAGCTTCGGTCCATTTTCTGGGGCCGAAAGGTGTGGAATGAGACATAGTCTGGTAGCGCAGGGGTGCTTTCTGCTGCTTTAAACCAGGTCTCCATTACAGCAGAAATGTCGATGTTCTCCATTTTGAGGAGTGCTTCGGGCGAGTGCATCTTGAGATTTAGACTTCTAGCATTGAGCAGCATGACCCTCAGACTGCATTTACTTATAGCTGTTACGGTGATAATTTGGTCTTTGGAACACCGCCTAAAAAATGGCACTATAGGGGTGGCAAGAGCCTTAGCCAGTATCCGGAAACCTAGGGGCGACAAATGCTGGCCATCTCTAGCAAAGCATCAAGGTCTGTTAATTATGTCTTCCCAAGCAGACTGATACTGGATCCCCTTAGAATGACACCAGAAACCTAACCAGTTGTTGAAGTCAATCATTTTCTGCTTGTACTGCGGTATCATTCTGGGCAACGGCAGGATGCTGCTCAGGGCTAGAGTCATACCTGCCTGGGCCACATAATCAGAGAGCTCCTCAATGTCTCTCCATGTAGTCCAGGGAGGTACATCTCAGGTCATTCACACCCACATGGACAGTGACAGAGTCATGCTTGTTCTTGTTGTGGAGTAACCTGAGTGCGTGTGTTGTGTCGGATCCTGGCACCCGAAAGACAGCTGACTGTTACCTTCTTCTTATTCAACCTGGTGAGTGGGACATCAGTGTGCCTCACTACTGAGTCACCTATGATTAGTGTACTGGGCAAACTGTTTTGCCTTAGGGGCTTAGGCTGAGGAGCACACTGTGTAGGTGAGCTGTGTCTTGTGATTTGTGCTGTGTTGTGGTGGTAAAGTGCATTTCTGATTTGGAGGTCTCTTCTGTTTGGGTAGAATTCTATTGACAGCTTCCGCGAAGGTGGATTTGTTTTTTTATGTAAGAGCTGTGATGGTGGGTGTTCTGGAGGGCTGTGTGTTCCATGTGGTGTGGTGCAGGTGTTGACCTTCTCCTCTTGACCAGCTATTCTGGTGTTAGCTGGAGAGTGCATGTCTTTCAGTTTGGATATACAAGTGCATCTCTTACAAGTCTGAGTGTTGGGAGGTAAGAGGAGAAGGTTGTCTGTGTACATGAGTCAGCTGCTACACTACCTCAGAATGCCCAAGTTCACCAGGTTAATAGGAGAATGCACAGGGAACTTGACCTTTAGACATGCCAGGAGGGATGGTCATTATTAATAAGTACTGGAGCGGTTTCCTTATAGAACGTTTAGTGCTGTTAGCACTTACGTGAGCTACAATAATGGCTACAAGAAACCAGATGAAGTTCTAGGTGAATAAGCTAGTTAAATATGAGAGAGAAGAGAACTAGCAAGACCCAAGGGAAAAATTGAAGAACAGACTTTCTGGCACCGGTAATAGTTTACCCTACCTTAGCAGCACTGCATGGAGCACAAACCCATACAAACATGGGCTTTTAAAGCAGAAAGGTGAAAGGGAGCTAGAAACCACTCTTGTGGTAGATAGGCTACCTAATGCTTACCACTCCCACTGGTAAGCAGAGAGGCTTTCTTCCATCACAGAAAGGTCTGGGGAACTCAGATACTACAATACAGTCCTGAATACAGCAAATCTGTATCTGGACTACTCTAGTAACAGGAAAGGTGGGGAAAACAAGCTAGAATTTTTTTTTTTTTTTAATAAATACAACAATAGCAAATGAGCAAACTGATTTAAACAACGTAACCAATAAAAAGCTCAAAACTGAGCCCTGTTCCAGCAGTCTTCAGACACGCTCCAACTGCACACCCCTGCCACTAGGGTGCAGAGGAACCTTCTCCAAAAAAGATGACCTGGATTAGTGCTCAAGTTATACAAACAAAGCTAGATTCAGCAGGTCTGAATCTAGTCTATGCTACAGCAAACAAGGCACACCAATTTCAGAAAGAAACAGTTCAAATATAAGCCTTTAACCAGAAATTCCCAATCTACCCTCTCTTCCCACAAGCGAGAGTGTATAGACCACAAATCTTAATGTAAAATAACTGGCCTGAAGCCCAAGTGCTTAAACCAAAAGGCTTAGAATAACAGTTACAGTTTAATAAGGCTACTAACAAGCAGTAATACATGCAGTAGAGTAAATGCAATTGAGTACTTTTATGAATAGGCTGCAAAAGCAAAACAAAGTAGAAAGAAACACAAATGCAGTAAAAGCAGATGAATAAAGTGCAATTTGTTTTTATATAACAGTAGCAAACAAGCAAACTGATGTAAACAAATTAACCAATAAAAAAAAGCTAAAAACTGAGCCCGGTCCCAGCAGTCTTCAGACAAGTTCTAACTGCACACTCCTGCCACTAGGGTGCAAGGGAACCTTCTCCAAAAAAACATGGCCTGGATTAGGCTCAAGTTATACAAACAAAGCTAGATTCAGCGGGTCTGAATCTAGTCTTTGCTATAGCAAATAAGGCACACCAATTTCAGAAAGAAACAGTTCAAATAAGCAGGCACAACAAGTCTTTAACCAGAAATTTCAGGCGCAGAAGGGCAGAATCTACCCTCGCCTCCCACAAGAGTGCCGACCACAAACGTTCTTAATGTAAATGGTTCCTGTGACGAATCCAGAAGTTCCTGATACGAGCTGTGCACCACAGACTGTCCCTATTGCTAATATTACAAGATACTGTCGTATCTCTAAACCCTGTAGCAGATATGAAACAACTTGGACATGAACACCATTTTGTTTCTACTGTATATAGTAAGGCATGTCTAACTCAGATATCGTTTTTACAAAAGACAATCTTTTTAAGAGGGAGGACAGTGACGTATGCATATATACTTGTAAGAAGTTATTCGAAGGCTTGCACAAGTGTATAAATACTAAGCATTTTCAAGCTAGACTGCCATTTTGTAGTTGGCTGTTGGAGATGTAAGCATGCATGCATGTAAAGTCTGTTTGTTAAGGAGTTCGTATTTAATGATGCTATCCATTCTAATGTGTTTCTCTGCATTAAAGCATCTAAATGAAAACCTCAGCCTTCTTGTCATGTGTGTTAAGAGACGAACAAGTGACACCTGTGAAAAATCCAAAAAGAAGGGATGGCCATAAGGGCCTGAAGCTCAGAAGCCCACCGAGCAGAAGTAAGAGCAAGTAAAAAGGTGGTCTTCCAGGTACAATGCTGCAGAGAAGGTGAACCTGCATGCTGAAAAGGAGCCTGGGTCAATTTTTCTAAAACAAAATTAAGGTCTCAAAAAGGAGGGATAGGCTTCAATGGGGCCCAAGATGAAGGATGCCTTTAAGTAGAGGGAGAAGCTAGAGGAGGATTATTCAAGGGCAGACAGGCAGAAACAGCCAACAAATGGTCCTTTACAGAAGAACAGGCCAAGCTAGACAGGAGCAACTCACCCAAACAGGAGAGAACTAGAGGGAAGCCACCCCTCCACTGAAAAAGTATCCTGGTTATAAGCATGGCATCAGACAGAAAATCTCTTTCCATTTGGACATACAAGACATTCTGGTTGCAGGTTTTCTTGCCTCCTGTAAAAACCTGAGCACATCCTCACAAAAATGACAGCCTAAGTATCAAAACTTCATCACCCACAGTGTCAGTTGAAGAGTGGACAAGTGAGGATGGATGAGTGACCCCTTGTCTTGTGTGAGGAGGTCCAATCAGTGAAGAAACTTGTGATGACTACACTTTGCCTGATGCAATAAAAGAGGGAACTAGCACTGTCTTGGCAAAAGGGAGTCACAAGCAAGGATTGCAAGGAAGCCCAGCAGAATCATCTGTAGGATTCTTGGAAGATGGGGAAGGGGAGGGAAGGCAGAGCGAAACATCCCCTTTCAAGGAACAGAAAGGACATCCGTCTTCCACACCAGATGGCATGGCACTCTGGAACAGAAAAGAGAGAGCTGCCTGTTCAAAGGGGAGGCAAAAATATATACCCGAGGAATACCCCACCAATGGATCATGTCCAGGAACACATCTCTGTGAAGCATGCATTCGTGCCTTTTTTGGACCTTCTGAAGGCATCTGCCACTAGACTGTGCTCTGAGGGAATACACACTGCCTGAAGAATTAACTGATAACTGAGAGCCAGACCCCAGGCCTGAAGAGCCAACAAGCTGAGAAGGTAAAACTTTGTGCCCCCCCCCCCCCCGTTTGCTGACATACCACATCACTGTGTTGTCCATGTAAACATTCAAACGGCATGGAAACAGCATGGGGTGAAAAGCCTGAATGACCAGAATCAGAGCTCATCTCTTTGATATTATGGTCTGCCTGTTGATAGGGGGAACGGACCTTGAACTTCGAGACAGCCACAGGAAGCCCCCCTCCCCACATCTGAAGTATTGGTGAATAGTTCTTGAGAAGGAACCAGTGGTTGAAAAGTTAAACCTGGGTTGAAGGAAAGTTGCTGAGTCAATCACTCGAATTCCCATTTTAGACTAGGAAGGAGAGGCGCACAAATCCAGAGGGTGGCAATGCTGAAGCCAAACTGACCAGAGACACAACTGATTCTTCTGCATGCGCAGCCTGGCAAGAGGGAGCATGGGAATAGAAGAGGCCATGAATCTCACGGTTCAAAGAAACACATTGGCTGTAGAAGAGGCCATGAATCTCAGAGTTCAAAGAAACATGCTGGCTGGAATAGCAGGCAAAGGAAGAACAAACTGAAAGAAATCCGTCAAGGATAGAACTTTCAGAGGTAGAAGAGAGGCCAACAGTGGCACTGTCTTAATCCTGTAACCCAGATACACATGTCAGGGCAAACTTTTAAAAGTTGATAGTGAACCTGAGACTTTGGAGAAGAGAGATGGTGAATTCCAGATCCTGTTAACAGGCAACTGGGAGAAGGCACCTAAATCAACAGGTCATCTAAATAAGGAAAAATCTGAATGCCCTGGATCCTGCAAAAGGCAATCACAGGAGCGAGGCATCCTGTGAATACCCTTGAGACAGTAGAGAGGCCAAAGGGCAAAGCAGAGAGCCGAAAATGAGGAAAAGAAACAAAGAAACATACAAACTTTTTGAAAAGAGAGTGAAAAGAAATATGAAGGTAAGCATCCTTCAAATCCAAGGCCACCAGAAAAGTCTGGGGTAGTACAAGAGGAAACGGTGTCTGAAGAGTAAGCATCCAAAAATAAGGAACATCGAGAAAGGTGTTGAGCAAGGAGAGATCCACAACAGTGCGCTCCTTTCCAGGAACCAAGAACATTAAGTAGTAAAATCCCTTTCCTACTTGTGAAGGAGGGATGGGCTGAACAGGTCCCTGATCAACCAGAGACCCAAGGATCTTTGAGAAATGAGAAGTCATTCCAGAGAACGTTGGGAAATCCCTGGGGAAGGGAGAGACTTCCACATGATGAAGTAACTTTGACGGATGATGGGTAGAACCCAAGGATCTGACGTGATGACATGCCAAAGGGACAAGGAAACCTGGTCAAGGGGGGTGGGGGGCAAGATGTCAAAGAGAAGCAGGCTTGTCAGATAAAACCTAATAGGTTAGTTCCTCTGGACCTTAAGGATGGGGGACACAAAAATATGCTTAAGAACCTGCAAAGCTTTACCTTTTTCCTGAACACAGCAGCGACCTCAGACACTTTATTATCCAAATGAGCATCCAGCAATTTGGTCTTGATGTCTTCATGTAAAAACTGTAGGCCAAGCCAAGACCACCACCTCATAATAGACCCAAAGAACAGCCAATCTGGAAGATGCATCAGCAGCATTACAGCTACACCGGACAGAGTGAAGTGTCACCCAAAAGGTAGAAAGTACAATTGTGTACACTTACCATAAATGTAGATGTTCAAGTGTATTCACTGTTGCAGTCATTATATTTGGGTTATCGGCTTGCAGGTAGCCCTCAGTCGGCCTGATTAACAAAGTCTTGGGTCCTGCGGTTGCTGTCGCTTCTTCCAGGATGTCAGGTTTTTAGGGGTATAAAACATGCAGCCGATGCCATTACATCAGTTTTTCTTACCCCAGATGTCAGGAGCCCCCCTAATGAGGAGCAATTAAATATAAAAATACAACAATATACCTCCAACAAAAAAGCAAATACACCAAAAAGGCTTTTAAGCATAGTAAGGAAAGTAGAGGTACAGCAAAAGAATTTAGGGGGCTGGAGGGTGGGTAACCAGGATTGCAACAGTGAATACACTCGAACATCTACATTAATGGCAAGTATACACAACTGTACTAGGTTCTTCATGTTTCACTGTTGCAGTCATTACATTTGGGTAGATTCCCAAAGCTGTGGTTGGGAGGAGGAATTTAGATAGCATTAGGACCAGCTAAAAGACCCTGCAAGACTGCAGTGGCAAAGCCACCTCTGGATTTAGAGAAGATTGGTAAATGGTAATGCTTTGTGAAAGTATGTACAGAACTCCAGGTAGCAGCTTCTAGGATGTCCCTGGTAGGAATGCCACTGAGAAAAGCTGTAGAGGTAGATGCAGCCCTGGTGGAGTGAGGTCTGATCAACTGGGGATAGGTTTTCCATGGTGCTTATAGCAGAAAGTAATGCAATGGCCTATCCATTTAGAGATGGTTTGCTTTGAAATAGCCTTCCCCTCTGCCCCTGCAGCAAATGCTACCAGCAGTTTCTCAGATTTCCTTTGAGATTTAGTCCTGTCCAAGTAGAATCTGAATTGCATATGCACATCTAAAGAATGCAGTATCCGTTCCCCTTTGTTCTGTGGATTGGGAAAGAAGGTTGACAAATGAATGGACTGATTAAGAGTCACACTGGATATCACCTTGGGCATGAAGGATGGATTGGTTCTGAGGGACACCCTGTCCGCATGAAAGATGATGAAAGGCTCCACTGCCATAAGGGCCTGTAATTTAGACACCCTTCTAGCTAAAATGATTGCTAAAAGCAAAGCCGTTTTCCAAGAAAGAAATTTTAAGTCTGCAGTAGCAGCTGGCTAGAAAGGAGGTAGAGTGAATTCCTCCAAAGTTAAGATCCCAGGCTGGGGTTGGAGCTCTCCTGGGTGGTCTCAAATTTTTGGCCCTTCTGAGGAACTGCTTGAGCAGTGGATGTGAGAAGAGGGGAGGTTCTGTGTTATAATGAGCTGAAATGGCTGAAGCATGGATTTTAATGGAAAAAAAAAAAAGACAGGCCTTTATGAAGCATCTCAGTTAAGTATTGTTAAATCGGAGGTAAATTGGGCACTGCTGTGCTCATCCCTTGAGACTGGTTCGAGGCGCGCAGAATCTTTTCCATTTTTTTCAGCATAGGATTTTCTAGTGCTAGGCCTCCTTGCCTCAAAAATGATATCCATCACAGGTTTACTGAGGGATGGTAAAGGAGCGATCACGTAGTTAGCCAGGCTGCAAGGTTCAGTGTTAGAAGCTGAGGTTGCAGAATTTGGTCCTCCTGCTGAGACAACAGGGAAGGAGTCTGAGGCAGGTGCCATGAGGATAACCGTGACACACTGCACAGGAGGGGGTACCAGTGTTGGCAGGGCAGTCTGGAGCAATCAAAATCATCCTTGGTTTGTCCTGTTTAACTTTTAGTAGTACTTTGGAGAGCAGAGGCAGAGGTGAAGGCATAGACTAATAGGTTTTTCCAGCTGAAGGAAACAGCATCCACTTTCCAGGCTTGTTTGTGGAGAGTCCTTGTGTAAAATGTGTTCAATTGGTAGTTCTGGGGAGAGGCAAACAGATCTATGTCTGGGCTCCCCCATTTGCTTGTCAACATGTTGAAGATTCTTGGTTCCAGTTTCCAGTTTCCACTCGTGTGGGTCCATGAGTTTTCTGCTTAGTCCGTCTGCCAATGTATTTAACTTTCCAGGCAGGAATTGATCTTTTAGATGCACTTGGTAGCTCAAGGCTGTGTTCCACAATGCCATGGCTAGTCTGCAGAGGGAGTAAGAATGTGTACCCCCCTGCTTGTTTATGTACTACATAACAGTGGTGTTGTCCATCTTTACCATTAGTTGTCCTGGAAGAATGTGGTCCTTGAAGGCTGTCACAGCATTCTGTACAGCCAACATTTCTATTTGATTGATATACAGGTGCATTTGACTTGGGTTCCATTTGCCCTGAATGCAATTCCCTGCCAGGTGAGCCCCCCATGCACAGTCTGATGCGTCTGTTAGGGTTTGGGCAGCAGGTGGTAGTGTGAAAGGTAGTCCCTTGTGTTGGTGGCAGGCCACTGCCCACCAAAGGAACTCTAGGTGCAGGCAAGGAATGATAGGAATCATTGCTTCTAGATCCTGAGAATGTTGACACCATAGGCTTTTTAGATACCATTGCAGTTTCCTGATATGAAATCTTGCATATGGAATTAGAAGAATGCAGGAGGCCATGAACCCCAAAGGCTTGCAGTATTAGTCTTGCAGATAGCAGGGTTTTTGTGGCCACTCGTTTGAAGTAGGCTGTCAAATGAATTTGTTTCTCGGGCGTGAGGTAAGCCATCTGGGAAGTTGTTTTCAAGCTTGCTCCTAGGAATATAATTTGACAAGGTACCAGGTGTGATTTCTTTTTGTTTATGGTGTACTCCAGACAAGTTAGAACCCTTTGTAAAAAGGCCAGACGATTCAAAAATATGTCCTGGCTTTCTGCCTGAATTAGACAATCGTCCAGGTATGGGTATAGCTGAATATTTCTTTGCCTGCAACAATAACTGGAGCTAGCCACTTTGGCTTATCTACTGCGCCCAGGGTATTTACAAAGGGCAGTGCAGAGAATTGATCGTGCGTGTAGCCTGCTTTGAAGCATAGGTATCTTCTGCAAGACTCCCTGATTGGGATGTGCAGGTATGCTTCTTTTAAATCAAGAAGTTATGTACTCACCATAACATTCGATGTATGTAGTCCATCTCGCCTCACATTCTTACCTGTGGGCTCGGAGCCAAACCTCGGCTCCGACTCGGCTATACTCTAGCTCGAAGTCTTTCAATTGGCTGGGCTAAGAAGGTATCCCATGCTGCACTGCTCCCTTTCCCCAGATCTTGTTTGCTGCAAGCTAATCATTCACTTCTCCTCACACCACAACATATAGAGAAGGAAGAACATACTAACCAGAAAGGAATTTGAAACCATACCTAACCCCTAGGTCCTCCAGGATGGGGGAAGGAGGGGGGGGGGTTAGTAAGAATGTGAGGCGAGATGGTCTACATACATGGAACGTTATGGTGAGTACATAACTTCTTGATGTTATGTAGTCCAATCTCGCCTACATTCTTACCCGTGGGACAGCATCCCCAGCACCTGAAATCTGGGAGGCTCAGTGGAAAATACTCCTGAGCACTGTGGAACCAAAGAAAGACCTGCCTCTGGACACCATATCTAACTTGTAGTGAGCAACAAAGGTGTGAGGAGATGCCCATGTAGCCACATCACAAATATCATCCATAGACAACCTGGCCTGAAAGGCTGTAGATGTAGACACAGATCGGGTAGAATGAGCCTTCACTCTAAATGGTAAATCCCTGCCACCTGAAGCATAAATGAATGAAATACAACTAGAAATCCATCTAGACAAGGTAACTTTGGAAACAGGAGACCCAATCCTGTTTTCTGAAAATGAGACAAACTGATCCGATTTTCTGAGATCCTTCGTTCTATGTAAACTGAATCGTAATTGTCTGTGCAGATCCAGCTGATGAAATCTAAATTCTACCTTGTTCGAGAACTCTGGAAAGAATACAGGTAGTTCAATGGATTGGTTTAGATTACTAACGGGAAGCCACATTCGGTAGAAAGGAAGGGTTTGGTCTGAGAGAAACCCTGTCCTTATGAAAAATCAAGTAAGGTGGTCTGACAAGGCTTGAAGCTCCGAGACACGTCTAGCTGACGTGATGGCTACTAAAAAGATTGTCTTCCAAGTCAAATATTTTAAATCACAAGTGGCTGCAGGCTCAAAGGGAGGCAAAGTAAGACATTGTAGAACAAAATTTAAGTCCCAAGGCATAACTGGTTCAAAAACTGGAGGACGAAGCAGCATAGAGCCCTTCAGCAATGCCTTACAAAGTCTATGTGCCATGAGACTAGGCTCATCCGCAACTTGAAAAGTGGAAATAGCCGCCAACTGGACCTTAATAGTTGTGGCCGCTGATCCTTGGTTGAAAAGCATGGAGAGGAACTTCAGGACTGATGAAACTGGAGCTGCACAAGGATCAATTTGTCTTGCATGCATCTCTTCCATTTGCTGGAATAAATTTTTCTGGTGGAAGGCTTATGGGAGGAAGACAGAATATGAACCACACCCGGCGAAAAATGATGAAGCCTGACTAATGATGTAAGTGGTGGAGCCAGGCTGTCAACTGGAGGGTCTGAAGAGAGGGATGGAGCTGCCCTGACATACGAGTCAGGAGATCTGGTTGAGGGTCCAGAATCCAGAGGGCGTCCACTAGGTAAGGATGGAGAAAGGGGAACCAAATTTGACGAGGCCAGTGTGGAGCAATCAAAATCATTTTGCTTCCCAAAGATTGCACTTTCTGAATAACCTTTGTCAGCAGAGGAACAGGAGGGAAGGCATACAGTAGACCAGAGGGCCAACTGTGAACTAGAGCGTTCCTGGGTGACTCCCCCTGAGGGGGGGATAAGGGTGAAGTAGCTGCTGCATTTGGTATTGGGGGGGCTGGCAAATGGGTTCAGCCTTGCTGCAACCTACCTGTGGAAAATCTGCACCGCAACCTGATTGTTCAGGGACCAGTCGTGAGGCATCAGAATAGCTCTGCTCAACTTAATGGCAATCACATTGGACTTCCCCAGAAAGTGCATTGCTACAAGAAAACGTTGGGAAGCCACTGCCACACTCGCATGGCCTCTCTGCAAAGGGGGTATGACTTGGTTCCTCCCAGTTTGTTTAGATACCATACCACCGACATATTGTCGGTGTGGATCGCAATTGTCCCGAAAGGGAGAAAGCTCTGAATTGCTTGCAACGTTAGTAGCACTGCTCTCATCTCCAGGACAATGATATGCAGATGCATCTCGTGTTCCTGCCAAGTGCCTTGGACTGTCCTGCCTAGACAATACCCCACCCGCCCACCCCATCTGGGAGGCGTCCGTAGTCTCTGTGGCAACTGGAGGGGACGGAATAAAAGGTTTTCCCGCGTCGAGGTTGCTGGTGTAAAGCCATCAGTGCAGATCGTGCCTGCACCGGTCTGATTATTATGAGATGAGAAGGCAGAAGATGTTGCAGAAACCACTGGGCGAAGAGTAGCAATTGAAGGAGCCTCATGTGTAACCTCGCCAAAGGAACCAACAGAATTGTAGCAGCCATCGTCCAACAATTTGAGGATCAATCTTGCCTTCACTCTTCTCAAAGGGAGTAATGCGTACACCTGCTGTTGTAAACTTTGGAACCTTTCTAGTGGTAAAAACGCCCTCATGAGCACAGTGTCTAACTCGGCGCCTATAAAGGTGACACGCTGCGAGGGAAACAAGACAGACATTTCCCAATTTAGAGAGTGATGCCCAATTGTTGACACAGTTTGATCATGGCATCTCTGGTTTGTAGGAGTAGATGCCTGGTGGTGGCAGAAAGGAGCCAGTCATCCAGGTACGGAAACACTTTGAATCCCTGATGATTCAAGTGAGCCGTTACCACTGCCATGCATTTGCTAAACACCCTCGAGGCTGTGGTGAGACCAAAGGACAGGGCACGAAATTGAAAATGACTGGCTCCCAGCCAGAAGCCTAGATGACTGCTGGATGCCCTGTCCATCTTTATATGGTAGTAAGCATCCTTGAGTTCGATGGAGCACATCCACACTTCTTTTCCCAACAATGGGAGAATAGATTGCAACGTGACCATTCGGAACTTGGACTTCTTCACATGGGTGTTCAATCTTCTGAGATCCAAAATGGCCCACAAGACAGCAGCAGGCAGATAACTCCAAAAAGTGGAAATAAAATAAAACGCTGTGTCAGCACAGAGACAGTAGCTTTATGAAATCCAAAAGCCAATAGTTTAAATCCAGAAGCCAGTAGTTATTGGCTTTGGATTTAAACTATTGGCTTTTGGATTTCATAAAGCTACTGTCTCTGTGCTGACAAGCGTTTTATTTCATTTCCACTGCGATTCAAAATGGGTCTCAGCTCCCCTGTCCTTTTCGGCACCAAAAAGAATCTGGAGTAAGTCCCTAATCCGAACTGGTCTGAGGGGACATGCTGGATGGCTCCTTTTTCTAGCAGCTTTAAAATATCTGAAGCTGTGAAATCCCTTTGATTGGGTGGAACATCTGGGATTTTTTTGATCGGGGGGAGCTGAAGAGAAGGGAATGCAATATACTCCGGAAACTATTTTAATACCCATTGGTCCTGACTGATATTTTGCCAGGCCTCTTGGGTATAGTGAAATGCGACCCCCGACTGGCTCTGGAAATGCACAGTTGGGCCTCCCAAAAGGAGCGTTGGTAGGAAGAACCACGAAAGGAATCGCGGTCTCCCTGGTTACACGAGCCTCCTCTGCCCCTAGGGCAGCGTCTACCAGAATTACCACCCCTCCCCTGCCTCTGGAGGAATCCTGATCAGAAGATTCATAAACAACTTCAGTCCTAGGCCTCTTAGAAAGGGGGGTTGGCTCAGTCCTAGGCCTCTTAGAAAGGGGGGCTGGCTCAGTCCTAGGCCTCTTAGAAAGGGGGGTTGGCTCAGTCCTAGGCCTCTTAGAAAGGGGGGCTGGCTCAGTCCTAGGCCTCTTAGAAAGGGGGGCTGGCTCAGTCCTAGGCCTCTTAGAAGGGGGGCTGGCTCAGTCCTAGGCCTCTTAGAAAGGGGGGCTGGCTCAGTCCTAGGCCTCTTAGAAAGGGGGGCTGGCTCAGTCCTAGGCCTCTTAGAAAGGGGGGGGGGGTTGGCTACCCCTGATTAGAGTTATTAAAATATTCAGCCATTCTTATTTGTTTTTTAGGCATAGAGGCCCAAGCATGTGGCCTGGGTGTCGTTTTTTTAGGCATGGTTCGAGATTTAGGCCTAAGTGAAGGAGGCGTTGGTTTAATATGCAAGTCCGTAGGCCTGAATACACCCTCAGAAGCCGGTGCCTGCACAGCGGCTCCAGACCCATCCAAGGTAGAGACATCCACGGGTTCCATAATTAAAGCATCTCGCGGCATACCGGACTCCAAATGGGTCTCAGTAGAGGCCTGCGAATCAAAAGTAGCGAGCATCAGGGGCTGGGAAAGCGCCTCACTGAATACCGGCAAACTGGTGTCTGGCTTGGAGAAGCGTCGTCGGCAGTTTTGGACCTCTGCAGCCTGTCTCTGTCTTTATATTTGTGTTTTTTTCAGAATCCCGGTAGTCGGATGGCCAACAGATGACATTACTGGATAATTACAGAGAAATTAAATATTTAGAAGCGAAAATGTACCGACGGATAGTGCGCTGATTAAATAAAGTACAAAACCGACAGCAAGGTATGTTGTGGTCAGGGCCTAGGCAAGAAATACAGTACGAAAAAAATCTTTATGAGGTATTTGCTTTCCACAAGTAGTGCAATTATTAACTTTTACTGACATCGGCAAAGATCAAGAAAAAGGTTTCCCCAACAGGATACTTAGCTTTAGTTGAAGACTTCTGTTCGGAAACTCAAACAAAAATTTCAGGAGTCGGCCGACCGGCACTTGCGAACTGCTTCTGCTTCGGGCACTGCAGAGCAAGAAAGACTGATGTAATGGCGTCGGCTGCATGTTTTATACCCCTGACGACCTGATGTCATGGAAGAAGCGACAGAACCGACGCAGGACCCAAGACTTTGTTAATCAGGCCGACTGAGGGCTGCCTGCAAGCAGATAACCCAAATGTAATGACTGCAACAGTGAAACACGAAGAACATCCCAAAACAGGCAGAGCAGAAGATTCTGCTTCAGTATCAGGAAGGTCGGAAATAACCGGACAAGTCTGGGAAATCAAGATCAAAGCATATCTGGTCATATTGGTCTGGTAACTGATGGCCTTAAAAGCAAAAGAAGAAACAGTATAAACTGTAACAATTCTCTCCACTGCCCTACCACCCTTATCTAAAAGCAAAAGCCTGAAAGAGGGCAAAAGTTTAGAACATTTGTCAAAGGAGGCTGACACCACAGCAGGGTCAGCAGAAGGACACAAACATGAACTGACAATCTTCAGGAAACCTACAGAACCGGTCAGGTTTCTTTGAAGCAGGAGGCTGAAAATCAGGAGACTGAGAAACAGCTACAAAGGTGTCTAACAAAGCAGCCAACATAGGAGGTACTGCAGAAGGTTTACAAGAGTCCACCTGAAGCAGCTCATACTCCTTTTTCTGGATACAACACACTTGAGAAGAATCCCACTTAAAAGTACTCCATCATTCTAGCAATAGGATCTCTGTGAGACAATCCGTTAAAAGGAGACTCAGAACTAATGGACTCTTCCTCATCAGAGCCATAAACAAAGGCATCTGGGAAGAGTAGGACAGGGACCCATCAAACTCTGATGCCTCTTATGAAGAATCCATTTCTAGTCCATTTGGAAGGAGGAGTTCAAGGAAGAGAAGGCACAAACACCCTTGGGAAGGCTTCAGTGCCATTAACGCATTAAACAGGCCCTGAAAAAAACTCCATTCCCTTTGAGGGTCGTTGGGGCACATAGAGGTATTATTAGTCTTCTGCTTTTTCTTGGTAGGGATGTCAGCCCTAACCCTCAACGAGATTAAGAGTACTCAGAACCTCTTCCCTGACCAGAATCTGTGGAATATCTATATGGCACTCGAAGATTATCAACAGTGTTTCCCCCTCGATGTCCACAGCAGATGCCTGCAGAGTCTCAGAGGAAGTACAAAAGGAATGATCCATGCCTGCCTCCAATGAGGTAACTGTAGAGGAATCAGACGTAGACACCAGATGGCCTACAGAGCTATCAACGCTTTGAGAAACATCGGTTGCAGGCTGGACAGCCAAAGAAGCTGCCACAGATTTATTGGCCTTCTTGCTTAATGATACCCCATGGTTAGGAGATTCCACCATGTTACCTTGGGCTCATAGTTTAAGCCTCTTGCTCTCAAGATAGAGACGAACATGAAAAACAAACAACTTCTATGAGTCTTAGGCACAAACACTTTACAAATGCTACAGGATTACGGTCGCAGAAAGCACCCAGACAAAAAAAAAACAGACACTGTTAAAGATGATCCTGAAAGGGAATCTACCTCCCACGCTTACATTTTCCCTTCTTGGACGACATGAACATTAGGTAACCAAAAAAAGAAGGAGAAAAAAAAAAAAAAATTGAGACAGAACCCAACAGGGAACTTAACAGCAAGGTATTCAGCACAGCAAAAGGGCATTCAGACCAATAAGCGATGATGCCATTCAGGCTGCCAGCAAAGAAGCTAGGAGTAACTGCGCCTGTACGTCGCCTTTACATCCTACGTGCTGCACAGGGATCATATACGTGTGATGTACGTCACATAGAAGATCTAAAGGCTTTTGTATAATAGCCAAACATTGAGCTATCCTTGGCAGGAGATCCCTACTGTGATAAATACTGCAACAGCGATACAAGACCTCTACTGTTGGCAGTAAATGAAATTTTCCCTTACTACTCCATCACCAAGGCAGCTGCATCCAACATCTCTTCCATGTCAGAGCTATTCTGCTTTCACTCACTATTGAAAAGCAATACTGGAGGTGAATGGCTAGTCTGACAAAGGAATGGCTGACCTGGCAAAACTCCAGGAAGCATATGACTTTGCAGCTTCCTAGTTTATCTCTAGTTCATCCTTTAGTCACCTTGAAATCCCTCAAAATGAGAAAAACACGCAAGTGGACACCACTAGAAACCAAACATTCGGACAGCTCTTACAGGATGCAAGAGGAAAAGCTGCATCCATCTTTCCCTAACACTGCTGCAGTCATTACACTTGGGTTACCCTGCTGTCAGGCGGTTCCCCAGTCGTCAGGCGGTTCCCCAGTCAGCCTGAGTTCCAAAGTCTTGGTCCGGTGTCGGTTGCAGTCGCCTCCTCCCTGATGTCAGTGCGACAGGGGTACATAAGATGCAGCCGACGCCATTTTCTTCAGTTTTTCTTGCCCCAGATGTCAGGTGCCCCCAAATAGGTAGGAAATTCAAATTGCTAATAAAACATACATAAGAAATGCAAACATACTTTCAGCTACCAGCAAATACTCCCCATAGGTAGTAAAAGGTAGAGGAACTAGGTACGTACTAGCCAGTAAGAGGGGAAAAAGGGAGGGTAACCTGGACTGCAGCAGTGTCTACACTCTAACATCTACATTTATGGTAGGTACAAAACTGTATTATGTTCATCATGTGACACTGCTGCAGTAATTACACTTGGGTAGAATCCCAAAGGTGAGGTAGGGTGGTTGGTTCTATAAGGCATTAGGGGTGGCTATAAGGCCCTGCAGCGGCAAAGCCAGCTCTCGATTTAGAGTATAGAGGCAGATGGTAATGCTTGGTGAAGGTATGCACAGAACTACATGTTGCTGCTTCCAAAATAACCCTGGTAGGTACTCTTCTGAGGTAGGCAGTTGAAGTGGCTGTTGCCCTGGTGGAGTGAGATCGAATGCTGTTAGGCACAGGTTTTCCATGGTGCGTATAGCAGAAACGTATGCAATGTCCTATCCATTTAAATAGTCTGTTTTGAAATAGCTTTTCCCTGTGCTGCTGCAGCATATGCTACCAATAATTGCTCAGATTTTCTGAAAGCTTTGGTTTTGTCCAAGTAGAAGCGTAACTGCCTGTGAATGTCCAATAAATGCAGTAGTCTTTCCCCTTTACTCTGTGGTTTTGGATAAAAAGTAGGCAAGTGAATGGCTTGGTTTAGAGACGCACTTGAAACTACCTTAGGCATAAACGTAGGGTTAGTTCTTAAGGACACCCTGTCCTGGTGGAAAATGAAGAAAGGTTCCACTGCTATTAGTGCCTGTAATTCTGAAACTCTTCTTGCAGAAGTTATTGCCAGGAGCAGAGCAGTTTTCCAAGAAATGTATTTTAATTCTGCCGTGCTAGCTGGTTCAAAAGGTGGTAAAGTTAATTTTTCCAAAACAAAGTTGAGGTCCCAAGTTGGAGTAGGTGCTCTACAGGGCGGTCTTATGTTTTTAGCCCCTCTGAGGTACTGTTTTAGCAAAGGATTAGAGAAAATTGGTGGATCAGTGTTATAATGTGCGGAGATGGCAGAGGCATGGATCTTGATGGATGAAAAGCAAAGGCCTTTGTCCATTATCTCAGTCAAATATTGTAGTATCCGAGGAATGTTTGGCACAAGAGGATCAAGGCTGTGAGCCTGGTTCCAGGCACAGAATCTCTTCCATTTATTCGAGTAGGCTTTCCTGGTACCAGGCCTTCTGGCCTCCAGAATGACATCCATAACTGCTTTGGAGAGAGGCATTTGCTTGCATGGCTAGGGAATCTTCCATGCAGTTAGGTTTAGTGTCTTTAGCTGGCTGTGGAGTAACTGATTGTTGTGCTGCGACAGCAGATGTGGTATTCGAGGCAAAATCCATGGTGGTCCTTGTGCTAAGTTTTTTTAAGATTGGGTACCAGTGCTGGCGTGGCCAAGTCTGGTGCAATCAGGATCATTTTTGGCTCTTCTTGCCTGGCTTTTATGAGTACCTTTGGGAGAAGAGACAGTGGTGGAAAAGCATATACTTGTAGGTTTGTCCAGCTGAGAGGGCATCCACTTTCCATACTTGTGGATGATAACTCCAGCAGAATTTCTTTAGATGGCAATTCATTGGGGAGGCAAACAGATCTATGTCCGGGCTCCACCATTTCTTTGTTATCATTCTGAATATTTGAGGATTCAATTCCCATTCGTAGGGATCCAGGATATTTCTGCTTAAGTCGTCTGCCAGTGTGTTTTTCTCTCCTGGCAGGAATTGTGCTTGTAGATGAACTTGATAGTTTATAGCTGTGTTCCACAAGGTCATGGCTTGTCTGCAGTGGGGTAGGAGTGAGTGCCCCCTTGCTTGTTTATGTACCACATAACTGTACTGTTGTCTGTCTTTAGTAGAAGTTGTCCTGGATGCAGCAGGTCCTTGAAAGCTATAAGGGCATTTTGTACAGCTAGCATCTCTTTTTGATTGATGTGAAGATGCCTTTGTTCTGTGGGCCACTTGCCCTGAATACATTTTCCTGCCATGTGTGCTCCCCAGGCGTAATCAGATGCATCTGTTGTCAGTGTTTGCCTGGCTGTGGGTTGAGTGAAAGGCTGTCCCTTGCTGAGGTGACAAGCTTGAGCCCACCATCGAAACTCCTGTTGAAGGCAAGGTATTAGTGGTATAACCGTTTCCAAACTTTGATGGTGTTGAGACCATACATTCTTTAGGTACCATTGTAGTTTCCTCATATGCAGTCTGGCATATGGAATTAGTATTATGCAAGATGCCATGAAGCCCTAGGCCTGCAGAACTTTCTTGCAGGGAGTTGGGTCTTTGTTGCCATCAGTTGAAAGTATTGAGTCAGTTGTCCTTGCTTATCTGGCGTGAGAAAAGCCATCTGGGCCGTTGTGTTCAAGCTGGCACCCAGGAATAATATCTCTTGTGAGGGCACTAGTTTTGACATTTACTGTGTACCCAGGCAACTTAACTTTTTTTTACAAACGCCAGATGCTGTAGAAGAATGTCCTTGCTCTCTGCTTGAAATCAGGCAGTCGTCCAGGTATGGGTAAATTTGAATTCCTTTTTGTCTGCAAAATGCAATTACTGGTGCCAGGCACTTTGTGAAGACCCTGGGCACAGTAGATAAGCCAAAGGGCAGTGCAGAGAATTGATAGTGCATTGGACCAGCTAAGAACCTGAGGTATCTTCTGCAGTTTTGTCTGATAGGGACATGCAGGTATGCCTCCTTGAGGTCCAAAGTCACGAGCCAAGCTTTCTTGCCCAGCATGGGAAGAAGCTGCTGTAGTGTCAACATTTTGAATTTTGGAACATCCAGGTAAGTGTTTAGTGAAGAAAGATCCAGAATGGGCCTCCAGGCTTTGTCCTTTCTGGGAACCAGAAAGAGTCTTGAGTAAAATCCTTGCCCTTGTTCCTGTGGTGGTACCTTTTGAATAGCTCCCATGTTCATGAGTGCCATAATTTGTTTTTGGGCCTCTGCCCATTGACTTAGTGGCAGATTTGGTATTCCTTTTAATCTTGGCAGAGTGTGAAAGTGGAACCTGTAACCTTTTGAAATGATATTGAGAACCCATTTGTCTTGGGTGATCATATGCCAATTGTGATAAAAAAGTGCCAGTTTTCCTCCCAAAGGGGCTGCCAAGAGTGAGTTGTTTGGCAGCTGGAGTGGGAAGTCATTGGGGCTGTTTTTTATATGGTTGGTGCCTGTCTTCCCCTTCTTTCTGGCCTGATGCACCCCATTGTCAAGGCCTGTAAGGACCTTGTGGTTGACCTCTACCTCTTGGCAGTCTGTATCTGCCCCTTTGAAGTCTGTCATTAACTGGAAAGGACCAATTATTTGTCGGCCAGTTTCTACTAAATCGAGGCGGCTGAACCTGTAAGAAATCCTGCATTGTTTGCATAGATTTTGCCTTATCCTCCATTTTCTTTAATACCTCTTCTGCCTTAACTCCAAATAAAACATCCTGCTGTAAAGGTGCATCCAGTAATTTAGCTTTAACATGATCTGGTAACGTATGTTCTTTTAACCATGCATGTCTTCTAATGACAGAGCCTGTAACTGCTGCTCTGCATGAGGCCTCTAAAGAAATCAAAACCACATTGCAAAGTATGCTTTCCCACTTGTTCAGCTGCATGCAATAAATCCTGCATTTCTTTAAAATTAGGAGGATCTGTATCTGGAAGCATTTTTGTTTTAACTGAAACATCAAAAATTGCTGATATTTTAGCATGTGAAACTGGCAATATAAAGCTCTCATTGCTAAAGTTGTAGACGTACATACTTTCTTTCCCCATCTGTCTAGTGCTCTGGAATCTCTGTCAGAGGGAACTGGGTTCTTTGCTGATGAGGCCTTAGCCCCTTTGGGTCCCTGAGAAATAGTTTCAGGATCAGCAACAGGGCTTTTATACAGAAATTTGTGAGAGTCAGGGACTCTCTAATATGTGGAGCTGGAGGTAAGGAATCAGGATTTAAGCTGGATTCAGTGTACACATCATCCACAATATCTAGCACTGGCGGAATAGCCAGGGGTCTGTGTTGAGGTAATAATAGGAAGTCTCAGAGCCTTTTCTTGGATTCTGAATAATCCTGGCCTTCCCAATGGAAATGCTCCCTTATGGTAAAGTAAGGTTTCCCCAAAGGAGTAGTCCTCGGGCGGAGAGGTTGATGGAATAGATTCCTCACCATCAGAATCCTCATAAGGGAGTAAAGAGTATCCCAGGTCTGAGGATGAATCTGAGGAAATGGACCCATGGTCAGATGAATCAATCTGCATCCTGTCTATCCTTTTATCAGGTGGGGGATGGGAACCCCTGATCAGAGTGATTAGGTCTTCGGCCATTTTGAGCATTTGTTTCTTAGGCATGGAGGCCTGTCCTGGAGAATGCTGTACTTGTTTCTTAGTTTTTAAAGGAGGCTTTGACTTAGAAGAGGGTTTAATGCTTAGCTGAGTAGGTCTGAAGACACCCTCTGAAGCTGCGGGTAGCTCAGGTACTCCGATCCCTCTGCAGGATCGGTTTCGATCTGCTGAAAAGCTAGTGTGTCCGAAGGCCCAGCCATCTCCACATGGGGGTCGGGGGCGGCCTGTGGTTCTGCAGAAGCGGTAGTCAGGGGCTGTGAAGGTGCCTCACTGAAAACCGGAGAACCGGTGACTGGCCTAGAAGAGGCTTTGTCGTCAGTTTTGGGCCTCGGATGCCCGTCCTTGTCTTTACGCTTTTTATGAATACCGGTCGTCGGAAGTTCAGACGGCATAGTATAATTAAATTTTCTGCCAAAGTAACGTCGGGCAAAATCAAACAGACGTTTAATAGTGCGCTTATTAAACCCAACACAAAACCGACAACTAGTAACGTCGTGGTCTGGGCCTAGACATGGGATACAATAAGAATGGAAATCCTTATGCGGTATTTGCTTCCCACAAGAAATACAGTTATTAACCTTTACTGACATTGGTCTGAGGCAAGAGAAAGTTTGCCCAACGGGGTACTTAGCTTTGTAGAAGACTTCGATTCTGGATTCGGAATGAAAATCTCAGGAGTAGGCCGACCGGCACTTGAACTGCTTTTGCTTCCGGAACCTCGTGGCAAGAAAGACTGAAGAAAATGGCGTCAGCTGCATCTTATACACCCCTGTCGCACTGACGTCAAGGAGGAGGCGACAGTAACCGATGCCGGACCAAGACATCGGAACTCAGGCCGGCTGGGGAACCGCCTGACGGCAGGATAACCCAAGTGTAATGACTGAAGTGTCACACGAACATCAGCGCAGCAAAATTATGAATGCCATTTCCATTCCTTGAAAACTGCAGTCTCTCTTAGAGATGGATCACGATGCAGGCCCTTCACAAATTATTAGGAACAGCAGGTGAACATGGGCATTTCTAGTCAGAACGGCTACTTTTTTCCTTTTTAAAAGCAAAGCTGTACAAGAAACTAGCCTTACGTCTTTTATTTTAAAGATGCATCAACTGCTACACAGTTATTAGAATTAATCCTATCTTAACAAAAATAAATAAATAAAAACCATACCAAGGCCACCAAGGCCAGTTGGTCCAATCAGCTGCATCAGCTGGTTATGGCTCATATTACCCAAAAGGCTCTGCAGACTTCCTTCACCTGAAAGAAAAACAACAAAGGAATTGATTTACACATAAAAATAACTAAAAATAAAAACATCAACGTTGCTGACTACCTAAACAACCTGCGTTGCATTTAAAGAACTATTACTCTCAAAAACTAAAACTAATTACAGTTTAATCTTTTATGCTCTGCTAGTGGAAGTTGTTCTACCCCCAAATGACCTGACGGGGATGCCACACTGATCTGTTATTTCAGGTAAGGGTTCATTCTCCCACACTGCACAGAATCTATGCAATATGGCTTTTTTACTTGGTCTTTCATTTTTGCAACAGGCGTTTTTCTGTCTATTTATTCACAAAGGGAGCAATACAAAGAACTTCAAGACTGTGTTTAATCAGAGGCGGTTTCACCCTGTGACAGATTCCAAAACAGGAAGCATCAAATTTCTTGAAATGCTCAAACTATAAGAAAACAAGAGTTGAACTGTTGCCACAAAATAACCCTGCTACCCCAAAGTTTCAAAAGATTAATAGAGAGGGAATGGAGAAACCACGGACAGACACAGAGACAGACACCTTATTAAAGCAGACTTTCCTGAGTCAATGCTCCAAAACTTATATCCTATGTAGGCATTCCTGCGGCAACATTACAAAAATGTACAGCTTAATATGCAGGCTTTCCTGTGTCATGTTCTAGAAATGTAATAGGCAATAATATACAAAACGGAGAAATTCCTAACTAAATTAACAGAGGACAAAGCCATACTTTGGTTAGACAGTGCAAGGAATATTTTAGGAGGAAAAAAGATCACTTTTTACAAAGGAAAAAACGTGTAATGAGAAAAAGCCATGTATAGGGTACAGCTTTCCTTTCACGTCTGTGATGTCTGAATGCTAGGTTTCAGAACTCGTCCAGACCTCATGTCTTAATGACAGTGGTTACTAATACTTCAAACCGTGTAACAGTCGGTCACGTGGCAATGGCATCAAAGGGAAAATAAAGTCTCCCCTTACAGGAAAGCCAGAAATCTACAACGCAGAAGTACCACACGTCTAAACAAAAGTCAACAGAAGGCAGGGACGCATAATTCACTTCAGTAAGAGATGCCGCAACATAAGGACTAATCGGTACAAAGGGAAGGGATAACGCTCTACAGGAAGATATCATGCACAAAAGTGTGCAAGACTGCATTAATGAAAGGTAGACACACGGTACCAATGCTATCCCAACAGCAAACACTACAAAAGCCCAATCATATCATCAAACTACATAAGGTACTGTTCTGGTATGAACCACAATCAAAGGACATTAAAGCAATGCAAGATGTGCAGAAGGGTAGTACTAATAATGTCTGGTAAGGCGGTCAGATATCCAAAAGACTACTTAGATAAAGAAGGGTGCCAGATGAGGTTAAGACGGAAGGGACTGAAACTGTAATTTTACCTTCAAGCACAGCTAAGAATCCTTTAGCTAAAAGTAGGCTGGATACAGGAGAGGAATGACAGCGGTGGGCTTACAATTGCAGCTGTTTTGGGACTGAAATAGACATGGAAAGGAAGAGCTGCATTTATCAAAGGCATCAGAGATGAAGGAATGAGGAGGATGGGGCTGGTACAGGGTTTGAAGTCAGTAGAAGGGGAACAGGAAGGAATTCACTTTCATGAGGAATGAGTGTGTGAGGACAGGGCAAGGAAAAGACGTGGGTAAGAGTGAGGACAGGGCAAGGAAAAGACGTGGGTAAGAGTAAGGACAGGGCAAGGAAAAGACGTGGGTAAGAGTGAGGACAGGGCATGGAAAAGACATGGGTAAGAGTGAGGACAGGGCATGGAAAAGACATGGGTAAGAGTGTGGACAGGGCATGGAAAAGACGTGGGTAAGAGGACAGGGCAAGGAAAAGACATGGGCAAGAGTGAGGACAGGGCATGGAAAAGACATGGGCAAGAGTGAGGACAGGGCATGGAAAAGACGTGGGTAAGAGTGAGGACAGGGCAAGGAAAAGACGTGGGTAAGAGTGAGGACAGGGCAAGGAAAAGACGTGGGTAAGAGTGAGGACAGGGCAAGGAAAAGACGTGGGTAAGAGTGAGGACAGGGCATGGAAAAGACATGGGTAAGAGTGAGGACAGGGCATGGAAAAGACGTGGGTAAGAGGACAGGGCAAGGAAAAGACATGGGTAAGAGTGAGGACAGGGCATGGAAAAGACATGGGTAAGAGTGAGGACAGGGCATGGAAAAGACATG
Organism: Protopterus annectens; assembly: GCF_019279795.1. NCBI lineage: Eukaryota > Metazoa > Chordata > Ceratodontiformes > Protopteridae > Protopterus > Protopterus annectens. Next base: position 1,362,608,810 of record NC_056746.1, read on the forward strand.
GGTAAGAGTGGGCTGGACTGTCCAGAGGCTGAACCCATGGCAGTACAGGGAATATGCCAGTGTGCTGACGGTAATTTAGGCAAGTGACATTTCAGCAAAAATTGTTTTGCCAAAAGGACTTTTGCAGACAGTGGAGAACTCACTTTTCTCCACATTTGTGTGATCGAAGTTGGCATATGGCAGTTCATGGCTGGGAGCCTGACTCCCTTCAAAAACAAAAATAGACACTTGAAGAGTTTTGCAGAAAGTGTTCCTTGAATTTGGGGAATGTTCCTGAACTATGAATGTGAATCTAGTACTTAGGCTGTGACGAAATGAGAGTAGTAAAGATGGGAAGGTGAGCTACTGTGAACTAGACAGCTGCGGGGAGTGAAGGAGGGAGGCATGATGGGATTAAGGCACCATGCCACATCCTGACAATGTGCAGCCTGGGTAGGACTGTGTCCGACAGGGAAAGGGTGACAGTGTAATCGAAACAACTGCAGAAAAGGCAGGGAGTAAGAATGACAGGAGTACTGTGGGACAAACACAACTGAAATTTGCTGTCCTATTATCCATGTTGTTTGCAGACATTTGAAGTATATTGGATTTTCTTTCCTAATCAATCAGAAGGAAAGCTGGATTTTTTTTTTTAAAGTGACTTCTGTAATTAGCTCGGGCATGAAACAAGATTTAGTTCTTAAGGTTACTATATCCTTATGAAGCTTAGGATGTGTTGCAATTCAGATCCTCTCCTAGCTAAACCACAGCAGTAAATAAAACTGCCTTCCACGTTAACTTTAAATCACTTTGGTGAGCTGGTTCAAAAGGATGAAGAGTACAAGTGGATGAATGTGCAACACTCCTGTCAAAACTTGTTTCACCCAAGATGGGGGGGGGGGGTGGTTTCAAAGGCAGACAAGCAAAAAATGTCTGAAAGATTAATTTTAAACATTAATAGAAAAGGTCAGATTTGAGTAATTCATACAGATAACGTAGGAACAGACAACTTCAGGCTTGAAAGGGTCCTGGCTCGTTACGGTACTAACGAGAAAAGCTATTCCATTTAGCCAAATAGGATTTTCTAGTAGCAGGCTTCTCATTCTCCTGTAGTACCGGTTTTCATATGGGGGGGGGGGGCAACAACAACAGGGATCAAAATGCAAGTTTGTGGTAACTGCCCTTAGCTGCTCACATGGGAAAGAAGAAAACAGAGTTGTGCAAGTAAAACTTACCATACTAGCAGAAGTTCGAATGATCACTGCTGCAGCATCCTGCATAGGATGCAACAGCTAGCCAGCTTCCAAACCTCCAGGACATGTTCCACTCACCCAAACAGCCAGCTTTAACTGAAATGACTAAAAATCAGGTTTGGGCACCAGGACCTTTATTGCCAGGCAGACAGATTTTTTATGACCATACTCGGGCAAAAAAAAAGTTAAAGATATCAGGAGGAGGAAGTGGCTACTGCAGACAGAGTGAGTGAGACAGCAATAGAGTGAAAGACCCATTGCCACCTTATCAACTCTGAATTTCTACTACCCCGGAATCTGACGCGACTTGGTGCCAGAGAAATAGGAAGCTTTCTTACAAAGTTTATCATTGCCATGGTGGGGAAGGGAGGGTATGGAACAAGAGCATAGCCTGTCGTTTTATTTTGACTAGGACTGTGCCTGAGCCTGAGCTGTCCCTTTTTTCTTAAGAGTTGCCCTGCCCTTGTGTTTGTGTTTTTTTTTATTCCCTTGCTTCCCCAACTTCTGGTCAAATTGTTTTGTATAAAAATACAAAGGGCTGGAACGACAATGGCTTATTATTTAGGAACAAGGAAAAGAACAGCTTGCTAAACTTCCTGGATCAGTTCCCCCTTCTCAAACCTTTTAAAGACTCTTACTGAAAAAGTACAAAATATTTTATCAAGGAGAGCATCAGAATTTGATATCTGACATCCTTGGGGAGATTATGGGACTTTAGCCATGCTACATAACTGACCTTGTTACAGCAGCGCTGGACACTGCATCCGTTGCATCATAACAGCATTACAAAGAATACGCAGCGACTTATGGCAATGATGAAGTAGAGCGTAATGAGGACTTAATGTCAAAAGATGACTGCAATTCAGCAACAGCCAGCAGATACTTGGCTGTGTGTGCCTGACAACTAACTGTTCTGAATGCTATAGTGGAAGATGTGTATACTTTCTATCTGTATCTGTCAAAAGCCCTACCATCCTTATTGGAGAGTACAGGATTAGTACCTGTAAGGTGTTTACAGCTAGAACCTTTGGCTATAAAAACATATGAGTATACAACAGACTTATGGAAGAGAGACTTCAGGGTCTGTGGAACTTCTGAAGTCTTAATAATTTACAGTGCAGGAGCTTGACTGTCAGGAAAAGTACTTGCAGCATTAAAGGATCCTCTAGTGTGCAAACAACCGTCGAAAAGCCAAAGGCTTAGGGATTTACATCTACAAATTTTCATAACTTGTGTGTATCTGATCCCTTTTTCCTCCCTTGGAAGAGGTCTATTCCTGACTATGGTGTCAGGAAAAAAAATCTTCATCTGGAGAATCCAAAGAAATAATTTCTTCAGATTCCGACTGTAAGGAGTCATGGGAACCACACTGGAGAGGCATTAGAGGCATAATCTAGCCCAATCTCCTTTGCATCACCTTTAGAACTACCACCTGGAAGCTAATCTCCTCACTCTTAACTGAACAGATGCTGCTGAAGCAAAAAATCTTAAAGACCTTTGGCAAAGGAAAAACATTCGTCCCTAAGCTCTTTAGATGACAAGGTTGTAGGAGGACAGAAGTTTAGTTTTCTCTTTTTAATAACAGTATCTAAAGAGACTCTCAGGTAGATTCAGATGTCCAAGTTTCACCACTGGTGCCTGATGCCTCTTTCCTAAATAGTACTTAAGACACCATCTGGCCCCTCTAAGATTACCAAGTGGAAATCTCCTTTCTCAGGTGTCACTTTACATCCAGCCCCTGGAAGATCCATAGCGGCATCCCAAGAAGCAGAAACAGTGAGGTCAGGCGGAGGAGACCACTGTTCTGAGGACTCATACAACCACACCAGTACTGTCCATCAAGGGCCAGGGAAGAGAATGTGCAGTAAGCTGCTACTTTAGGGGTCTCTCTCAATTTTCTTTCCCTTTTTGGCCAGACAGGGGCAGTCTTCAGGTGCAAGCACTGGATTCCATTGTCATTTGCATAAAAGCATTAAGCCAATAGGTAAATAAAGGAGTTGCGTCAAACTTCTGAACATTTTAGGAGTAAATGATAAATAAGATACAAGTGGATGTCATGCAAGTACCCTAAGCAAAACAATCAAGTTTTTTTTCTTAAAAATAAAATAAAATAAATAAGGGTGGTGGGGGGGATTCCCCAACAGGGACTTATCTGCTGAAATATCAAACAAACTGAAAATGTAATAGAGCCTGACTGGTTATCTTTAATGGCAAGACAGTTCTGAATATTTGTGCCTGGGAGCCTACTTTATACCAGCAAGTCCTTCAGCTCCCTCAGATGCAAGGTGTACACAGAAGGTGCCCAAAAGCTTCTGAATACTGACTGGGATGTCCGACCCTTAGCAGGATATGTCCCATATAGCTTAGGCTACTGCAACAGCGATCTAAATGATCAACATCTGGAAGGCTCTGGTGTTATGTGCAGAAATCAGATGTGAAAAGCAAACTGGTTGTATTAAGAACAGATCAAAAAGGATGGTTAGGACAAAAGTTGGCAAACACCAAGAAAGGACTGCCAACATAAAAGTGTGAAGCGGTTCAGAAGAGAGGCCAGGAGAATAGGGTGGAACAAGAAAGATACTGTGGAAAGAAAGGTAACCAGGGAGGCTAACCTTAGGAACCGCTGGATTAAGGAGGAAACTATGTGGGAGAGAATAAGACACACGTGTACGGAGAGTACTGGGTTGTGCAATACACTCAAGGCGGTAGGTCCTCACCTTCTACCAGTACGTGAAACTTATGCACAGATGGTGCACAAATGCAATCAGCCTGCTGAAGGTGGCGATGAGACAGTCAAGTCAGGAGCAGATATGAGGGGAGGAAGCGTGAATGGTGTGGGGGTAAATCAGCTGCACATGTAGTGGTACTGTAAACAGCAGAAAGCTGTAATGTATCACTAGAAAGTGTGTTACATCCTATGGGAGAGTAAAGGACAAATGGCACGATCAAGCTTTTGGGATACACTCAAGCAGACAGCAGTGATGAAGGTGGAAGAGGGTAGACTATTTTGACACGGGGCTAGCTAAAAACTGATGTAGCTAGATAGTTGTAGATTGTTTTTACTACAGCAATTTCTGAATTCCCAAAGGAAACATATGGCAAACAGGACACAGAAGCAGTTCAAGGAGGGATTTGAGGAATAAAAACAATAACGACTGGAAAGAAAACAAGGATAAAGAACAGGGTTCAACCGGGGAAACAAAACGGATGGATAAATGGCAATCATGCAGATTATCCTTGTATGCAGCTGACAAGTAGATGGTGAAAACGTAGACAGATAGGGAGGGGTAGGGTTAGCTCTGAATCCGAAAAAAGGTCCAAACAGAAATGTAGGGGCATATGCCAACAACTTGTTTGAACACCTTAAATAAAAAAGTCTGGTACATGCTTTGCTTCGTGAGAAGCTACTTAGTAAGCATCAATTCTAAATATTAGTCTCAGAATACAGCTTAACGTTCAAGTGACAAAGTGAGAAAGCACGGGCTGTTTAGTGCAGCATTCTAACTGGATTCTTGCTTCTTAGGATACCTCAGTTATGCTCTCCATTATAATCACAGTCAGCACATTCCCTTTCAGCCTTCTTATAAAGCCTCAGCCATTCTACCAATCCTACTCGGACCATGGTGTTCCTAATTCCATTCTACTAGGCGTTCTTAATTCCATCATACCCATCACACTAGGACCACGGCACTCTTAATCCTGCTACACGCTTAACCTCTCTCTCTATCAGCAGTGCTTAACCCACTTTCCCAACCAAGTTCTCAGATTACAACCAGTTGCAGTACTTACAGACCAGTAAAACCTTCAGATGCATCCAAGTTATAAATATGCAACAGTCAGTTTACCAGGAAAATTCATTGACATCTCTCCCGACAATCATCTTTTGCACAGCCATTCCTGGTTATGTGTTTTCCGTTTACTAACTTAATATGCTTCTTACAAATATTAAAGTACATCAGTCATCTGCTGCAAAACAGGAATTGCACACAAGTTAAATAGGTGATTACTTAGCTAGTGGCATCAGGGGGGCTTTTTAACCCTAGCCATGCTTTCCAAATGCATCCAACAAGTTTTGATACTCTAGGGATATCTTAAGGCTTCAGCATGGGTGGTCAAAAATTTACAAGTTGCCAGACCATGGATAAACTTCCAATTCTCCATTCACTGGTCCAATTACTCTTGAATTGGGTTATAGAAAAAAATAAATAAAAAAATAAAAAATAAAACTCTGCTACACATGGATGGTAAGCCTGCCCCAGAGAAGGGGTAGTCTCATATGCTGCAGACAAGGTTTAGGTCTCTAGACTGGGTAATGCACAGTTCTGTAAGTTAGACTTGCATAGCAATAGCTGCACAGATAATCACTGCTGCAGTAGCCTTAACTGTATTGGGGTATATCCTGTCAAAAGACACAACAGTTGGCCAACTTTCAAAGCTTCAGGAACATTCCATGCACCCAAACTGTTAGGCAGCTTTAACTGCGGCAGCTAAAAGATGGGCTTAGGGGCAAAACCATTCACTGCTTTCCTGCAAGCAGAGAGAGGGAGGCTGAGCCCCGAAGAGACAAGACTATGAATAACAGGTCACCCTGGCATAAAAAACAGACTGAAAAGGGGGGGTGGTGGAGGGAGTGGCTACTTGCAGCAGTTATCATTTCAACATCTACTGTTATGGCAAGTTTAACTTACACAACTTATTATATTCTTTATATTGAACCCCACAATAGCCTTAGCTATATGGGTAGACTACCATATCAAACTATATTTGGGAGGTGAAAGGAGCAAGGTCCAGGAACCCTTGGAGATGCTTACAGTGCTTTGTAAAAGTATGCACAGAAGACCAAGTAGCAGCTTCCTGAATACTTCTAGAATCCAACCTTTCCAAATGTCCATAGATGAAACACAAGGCCTCGACACTGCCTGAATAGATTTGTTATGGCAAGTACAACAAAAACGTAATAGCCTTAGACAATCATTTGGAAATGCAGTCCGTTTTGACAAAGGTTGTCACTTCTTACCTTCACAAAAAATGAACAAATGATTTGAAGATCTGAAAGATTTAGTTTTGCCAAGATAGTACCAGATTTGTCTGTATACATCCATGGCATGGAATATCCTCTCTCCCCAATTTTTGGTTCAGGAAAGAAAATGGAGACATGGATAGTTTGGCTTAAAGTGAACTTGGATACCACTCAAACCCTGTCCCTATGAAAAATACAGGGTTGATTCACTGTAAGAGTTTACAACACAAACACCCTTGCTGCAGAGGTCAGAACAGTTTTCCATGTTAAAAAAAAAGTTAACCACATTACTTGGTTCAAATGGAGGAAGTGATAGATTCTCAAAAACAACATTAAGATCCCAAAGTGGGGCCACCTTTTTTCTTGGAGACTTCTTATGCAAATCCCCTTTTAAAGAACATTTTCACATGAGAAGGATCCATGGAAAGACATGCTGGAATGACTGCTACATGAACCTTGACAGAAAAATAAAAAAGACCACAACACAGTAACACAAATATTGTAGAACCAGATAACCATCAAATCTTTTCCATATGCTAATATATATTTGTAGCTGGTAGAAGGCTCTCGTTCCTCCATTAGTACCTGCCACACATCCTCCGTAAACAGGTGCCTAAAAAATTACGATCCTGTAATCCAGGCAGATGTCTGGGAGCATCACACAAACCTGATCTCGTGTCAGTAGATCCAGTCTGAGAGAAAGCTTGCGGTAATTGCCCTTGGCCACTTCCAAAACAAGGAAGAAATACAACTGCCTGGGCCAGAAGGCACTTACCACAATCATCTTGTGGCATTAGTTCTGACACTTCAGAAGTACCCTGGATATTAATGGAAAGGGTGGAAAGACACAGGAACACTCCTGCCAGAGGGAAAGAAAAGACTAGGTCCGTGACTGCCAGGCCTTCCTGCATGAAGACCTACAACAGAACATCGCCAGTTGATTATTCACAGAAAAGGCAAACATGTCTACAAGACAGACTCCCAGGGATGGATCACATCCCGGGAAGGCCCCCTACATTCCATTTATTAGGTTCTGCCATTTTCCTGCTCAGCCAGTCTGCTGCACAATGCTGCTCTGACAAAGGATACCTGGAGAGAGAGACTGTACTGTGAAGCTATATCCCAAGCTAACCATGGCTCAGCTGCAAAGGGGGTACAACCAGATTCCAACCAACTTGATATTACCTGTGAACCTCTGCTATCTCTGAAAAAACAAACAAAAAAAAAAAAAAATCTTGCTTTTTTTCCCACTTTTCTGAGATTTAAAAAAGTTCAGTTACAGGCTTGCTGTTTCCTGAACTGTTTGTAAGTTTCTGTGAGGCCATTTTTGCTTGGGCTAAAGGAAATGGCAGTGAATAACATTGATCAGCCTTCCCTGCCCCCCGTAGGAGTGGTTACTGACTTGAAACTGTAGTTTTATTGTCCGTTTGGGGTCTATTCCTGCTTCTTTCCAGCCCCTGCTATCAAGCACGCCTTAACGTGCTTTAGCGCGGAGTTGCCACTAGAGCAGCATCGGTTTAACAAGGTTAAATTTTTCTGGCTCCATAAAGTCTGTTCTTCAATTTTTCCCTTAGAACTGCTCTGTTAGGAACCTAAACAGTTTATACCTTCACTAAAAAGCACAGCACTTGTTCCTAATTGCTTTTTCTTCTCAAATAGCTCAGCACTTGTCTTAAAAGCATATCCCTTGTCTTATAAGCATTTTCTTTGCAGGTCAAGCACTCCTATATTATACAAATCCATCACTTGCAAAACCCCCCAGGAGTGCCCACTTCCCTGCTAAGCCCTCTACTTTTCTGTCTCATACCAACTCATAATTCTTTCTAGCATGTCAAAGGGTCAGATGCTGGCATCCTCTCCTGCCCAGTTGGTGAATCTGGGAATTCTGAGGCAATGTTACAATTGCCTCATGTACACGGACAACCCTCTCCTCCTCCCACATAACACTAACACTTGCGAGAGATGCAGCTATTTAGCCAAACTGGAGGCTGAGCTCTCTCAACTCAGGACTGGCAAGACCAGGCAGGAGGAGAAGGCAACTACACACACCAAAATACAAGTCTCACATAACTCAACCACACCACTGAATCAAACACATAAACACACTAAGACATACTCGAAGGCTCCGAGTAAAAATTTACCTAAACAGCAAAGGCCTCCAAAGCAGACACCCAAGCGACTGCAAACTCAAGACACCACACAAACAACACATAAAAAACAAAATCAGTGTGCAAAGCAGTCACTGCCCTTAAGGCCAAATACAACACCAAACATACTTGTCATAGGTGACTCCATAGTCAGAAACACTGACGTCCCACTCACCAGGCTGAACAAGGAGAAGGTCACGGTAAGCTGCCTATCGGGCGCTAGAATCCGCCACATAACACAAGCACTCAGGTCACTCCACGGCAAGTACAAGTATGACACAGTCATTGTCCATGCTGGTGTGAACGATCTGAGACGTACCTCCCTGGACTACATGAAAAGAGACAGAGGAGCTCTCTGATTATGTAGCCCAGGCAGGTATGACCCTGACCCTGAGCAGTATCCTTCCTTCACCAAGAATGATGCCACAATATAGTGACAAGATGATCAGCTTTAACAATTGGCTTAATTTCTGGTGTCATTCAAAGGGGATCCAGTGTCTGTCTGCTTGGGATGACATGCTTGACAAGCCACGCTGCTTCGCAAGGGATGGCTTGCACCTGTCACCCCTGGGATTCCGGATATTGGCTAAGGCTCTTGCCACCCCCATAGTGCCTTTTTTAGGCAAGGCTCAAATTCTAAACCTACCACCCTAGAAAACAAAAACGGGAAGAAACTAAGGGTAATGCTGCTCAATGCCAGAAGTCTAAATCTCAAAATGCACGCACTCGAGGCCCTTCTCAGTATGGAGAACATCGATGTCTGTGCTGTGACTGAAACCTGGTTCAAGGCTCCTGAGAGCACCCCGGCACCATCAGGTTTTACCTCATATCATGCGTTCCGGCCCCAAAACCTGGACCATACCACAAAAGGAGGGGGTGTATCCATATTCATCAAGGATACCCACACCTCCAGGTTGGTGGCTACGCATGAAGCATCGTAAACCATCCAGGTGCAATTAACCATAGGCAAAACTGCTCTACAATTTGTAGCATGCTACAGGCTACCCTCAAACTCAGGAAACCCACACAGCCTTCCTGAAGACACTGGAGGGTATAAATGTATCACCAAACACCATCATACTGGGTGATTTCAACTACCCGAATATAGACTGGGAACATTACTCAAGCCCCAACTTTCTAGCCCAAAGGTTCCTGGAGTTCATAAATTCAAATGCCATGGAACAACTAGTCACCGTCCCCACAAGAGGAGAAAATATACTAGATCTCATCATCACAAACATGGGGACAAAATGCTCCACACCGGAAGTATATCCCTCTTTGGTGAGATCAGATCATAAACTAATCTCACTAGAAATCCACATCCGCCCCACCCCAAACAAAAAAGACCACAGTGAAGAACTTCTCTAAAGCAAACTTCACAATACTCAAGACAGGTGTGGTATCCTTCAAGGCCCCCGAGCCAATGGAAACCACAACCCAATCTGCGGAAGCCCTTACAAATGCCTTCTATGAACACCTTCAGGACTGCATGGATCAGGCAATCCAAAATAAAACCAAGACTCTTTCCACCAAGGGCAAACGTCCAGTCTGGTGGACCCCAGCCATAAACACACTTTACAATAAGAGGAGAAAGCTATTACATGATAGAGCAAAATCCCAAAAAGGGAAGGCATCTTTGATCAGTACTAGCAAGAAACTACGATCCCTCATAAAATCATCCAAGGCCAACTTTGTCTTTTGAATCTATGGCAATTTTTTTCTCAGTCATAAGGCCTTCCTTCAGCTATGTCAGAAACCTGGGTGGAAACTCCCAGATATGCTCAGAATTAGTCCAAAATGATACAAAAATCACTGAACCCACAGACATTGCCAACATACTGGCAGACAGGTTCAGCGCAAACTTCACCTCCCTCTCCCCCCCCAAAAGGAGAGATAACTATCCCAACAGAGTGTAGCCTCCCAGACATCTCAAATGCGCAGGTGAAAGCTGCTCTCTCTAAAGCTAAAAACACAGCATCAATGGGACCGGATGGTGTCCCTGGCTGTGTGCTACATGAACTCAATGAAGAACTAAACCGCACATAAGGCAGCTGTTTAATCTTAGCCTTACCACAGGACATGTGCCCAAGGAGTGGCGTACGGCAACTGTGGTCCCACTCCACAAAGGCGGTGCCTCTACGGACCATGGTAATTACCGCCCCATAAGCTTAACAAGCCTGGTCTGCAAAGCTATGGAGAGGATCTAATGGAACTCAAACAAGGACATAGGGGACTTGCAGACCTTGGACCCAACCCAGTTTGGCTTTGTCAAGGGCAGATCTTGCCTTTTGAACTTGGTCGACTTCTTCGAAACAGTTACCAAGGCCACTGATGAGGGAAAAGCAGTCCATACAGCCTACCTTGACCTTGCAAAAGCTTTCGACACAATACCCCACTCGGGTATCATAGAGAAACTTACCAGCTTAAATGTAAACCCATATGTCACAAGATGGGTTGCAAACTGGCTAAAGGACAGAACCCACAGGGTTAGAGTTGCTGGAGCCATGTCAGACTCCAAGCCGGTTACAAGTGGTGTCCCACAGGGCTCAGTCCTTGGCCCCCTATTGTTCGGCATCTACTTCTCAGAAGTACAGGCAAACATAGGAGGACTATGGCTGACAAAGTTTGCAGATGACTGCAAACTGGGCGCCATAGTGGATAGTACATCGGACACAGACATCCTTCAGAGGGGTCTCATGGAAACTGATAGCTGGTGCCAGAGCCATGGCCTGAAGTTAAACGCAAAAAAGTGTATAGTCATACCCTTCGGGAAAAACAAGGTAACCCCAAGCTACCATAGAGATGGCAACCCACTAAGCACAGAAGAGGTTATCAGGGACCTGGGTACCCAGGTTGACAGTGGCCTCTCGTTTGACACACACGTTGCTAAAGTGGTTCGAAAGACCTTCTACATTGCCCATCTGATCATGAAGGGATTCACATCCAGATCAAGTGAGGTAATTGTTCCCCTGTATTCTTCACTTATCAGACCAATGATCGAGTACAATGCCCCGTTCGGGATGTATCTCACCCGACACTTGCAGCAATTGGAGAGACCCCAAAAGTTCCTCACCAAAAGGATAAAGGGACTCCAAAACCTGTCATATACTGCCAGACTGAAGAAACTCCAACTCTATTCAGTTGCATACCGTCTGCTCAGAGGTGACCTGTGCCTGACATACAAGGCCATGACCAACCCGGAATTAATGGACATGCTCCACCTCAAAAAATCCAAATCCACCAGAACCACTAGAGCAAGTAACTTAAACCTTAGCACGGATATAAATAGGACGTGCTGGAGGGATAGATTTATCACCCAGAGACTCCCCATGCTGTGGAATAAAATCCCGGTCCATGTGAGGCAGAGCACTTCGATGGCTCTGTTCAAGAGAAATCTTGACTGGTGGATGGGAGATCGTAGGTTTACCCCGGGAATCATCTCCGTGTCACTGCTGGACAGAGGCACAACAAACTAATGGGCACATTATTTCTAACATAAGGGGTGGTGTAAGCCACATAACTTTGGGCTAGGCTTATAAATGCCTTAGGGCAGATAGCCTAGTATAAATCTATGAACCTATTCCACCTTGCTTGCTGATGTACCACGACTGGTGTTGTCTGTAACCACTTGGAGAGGTCCAGGACACTAAACATGGTTCAGAGTGGAGTGCCTTGACCAGGACAAGCACCTCCTTCATATTCATGTACTTGCAGCTGTCCTTCGTGTCCTACATGCCCCTGCACTTTCATCCATCCTGAACCTGCTCCCCAAGCAAAGTCAAAAGCATCTGTGTGACAGACTGCTTTGGAGCAGAGAAGGAGAAAGGGAGACTTGGATCTGCCATAGTCAACAAAAGATTTCTCTTCAGACAAACCCCAGTACTGGGATTTGATAAAAAAGGGTGCTAATGCTGGAACCAAAGAGATTTCAAATACCACTGTAGATTTCTCATGTGGTGTCTTGCCAGGTGTATCATGAGAATCGTGGAAGCCATGAGACCAAAATCCTTAAGTTACTCCTTCGCAGTGAAACACCTTAGAAATGGGTCTACATAAAACATCTAATTTGCCTGCTGAAGAAAGCTTTGAACCAAGTTGTCTAGTTAACGTCCCAGGAACACATCTTTGGTGAAGTTAAGACTTTTGAATGTTCTCTTGGAATCCCAGCTTGTGTGAGTGACATCTCACAGAGAGAAATTCTGCAGACACAAACAAGTCCTCTAAATATAGAAAAAATGTGGATACCCTGTAGCCTCTAATGCTCTATAAATGCAGCTAGACACTTTGTGAACACTCTTGGTGCAGTGGATAGTCCAAAGGGTAAGGCAAAGATAAAGAAATGGTCTCCAAGCACTCTTTCCATGGCACCAGGAACATTCTTAATAAAAACTCTTCCCCACCTGGGAAGGAGGAACTGGTTGTATTACTCTTTGGGACAGTGTGTGATGAAGAACCATTGAAAACAAGAGAGCCTGATTTGGAGGATGAGGAATGACCCGTGGGAAAACAAGAATTTCCTCCCAATGCCACGTGGAACCTTGACTAATGATTTTTTAGAACCCATTTGTGCAATCTGCTGTCAGAGAGAAAAAAAAACAGATTCAGACTTTTGGAAACATCTATTTACCAGTCTTTTTTTTTGTTGTTGTTTTGCCAAAATTGGATGAGGAAATAGAAAATCACTTCGGAAATTTGGAAAAGGGGGGCTGAAAAATCAGATTCCCTGGATCAGGTTGCCCCCTCATCACATTTCATCTCTGATGCAGAGACCCAAACACTACCTCTTATCCAAAGGTGGATTTAAAATCCCATTTTTATCGGCACCTGGGAGTTTGAGAATGCAGCCATGAAAACCTACCCAAAGAGCCCCAGTGGCCAAAGCCTGGAAGGTTACACACATACTGTAAACAGTGACCTGTGCAAAAGAAGAAACTAAGTTTTGAAAGCTGATTTTTTCTCACAAGAAGAAAATGCAGATAAAACATTCCTCATACTTTCAAAATGTATCAGAACAAACATACAAGCCTGACAATACAAACTTCTGAAACTCACAGTTGCAGACGTATACACTTTTTCTGTCATACCCATCTATAAATTTTCACATTATATCAGAAAGCTTAGGATCGGAAATAACCAAATGATTAACAGCAGTGGGATCAACTAAAGTTACAGCTGCTGGGTCATGTTTGGGAATCGTATATAAAAATGTAAAAGACTGAGAAATGTTATACATACTACCTGCCTTCTAGGGGAGATGTCGGGCTATCAGGAAAATTACAGGAATTAACTCAGACATTCTTTAAAGCAAAAACCACTGGAATGGGTGTAGGTTCTGGAAAATCTTCCTGTAACCATTCATTAGTATTTTCCAAGTGACTGAGACACCATTGAAAACACTGGACACTGGGACATTCGAGCAAGTGTCTCTCAGAAACAGAAACACCCCACAGTGAGAATCAGCAACTGAGCTCTCCTCCAAGTCTAAATCAGAAATCAGAGAAAAAACCCATATCCATCCCTGTGCTTTCCTGTTCATACCAAAATCTTGAATCTCTTCAGGAAGAGGACAATCCCGCTTTCTTTTACCAGAAACTACTTTACAAGGAGGATGAACAGCCTGAATTAAATCTTGAGCCAGACCCAGTCAACAATGCCCATCTACAAAAAAATTGAAGAGAAGTAGATAGAAAATTCAAGCACATGCTACTTTGAGAGGAAAAATGTGACCAACCTGTTACTATGGAGAGTAGCAGATTTCCCAGGGATGGGCAGAGCATTCTGACACAAATGGGAAAATTTTCCTATTCTCTCTCCCAGCACCAACCAGAGTGGCTTTCCTTTGCCAACCGAGGGGACCCCAACAGCCAAAGAGAACATGACTAATCCCCTGCCCATAGTAGCTATAGGTGCTACAACAGAAGGGTCAGAGGCAAAAGATGAGTGGCCTGAGGTACAATAAATGACCACAGCAGACTCATCCACCTGTGGTTCAGGCAAACTGCTAGCCTGCAGTGGTGGCAAAAGCTATTAGCTTAATTTTTTTCTTTTTGTGGCTGCAAGAGATGATGACCATGGGACCCAGTAGTCTGTTCCATGGTTAAGCCAAAAATGGTGCCTCTTTCCCAGGAAAGAGGAGCAGCAATTGCCAGTAAACACTACCAGTCCACAATTTTTTTCCTTTGGTCAAAACCGTAACAATAAAAAACATTTTAAATCAATACGACAGCCCCACAACAGTAAAATAATTTCTCCACAGAAGAAAATGTTTTCAGTTACAAAAGTGACAGAAAAAAATAAGCACTCTGTTAAGTACATTACAATCTCAAGATAGTACATTAAAACACAACATACCGAGCTTCAAAATGACTTTCCTGATGAGGAAAGCAATAAAACAAAATTAAGAGAAATGGAAGTTTTTCCCCCAAAAGGAAGTTATCTGCCCAACAAACGATCTTCAAAAGCTGCATTATGAAGAGCATACTCTTCAGAACTTTACAGCCATTGAAGGGTTTTGCACCCAAACTTGTTTCAGTCTTTTCAGCTCAGCTTTGGAAGCTGGCTGGTTGTTATACCTTTGACAGGATACAACCCCCATACAGCTAAAGCTACTGCAGCAGTGATGAATATGACCAACATTTCTGATGTCATTTGTTTTATGGCCATACAACAGGTCCACTACAGGATGTTTTATAGGCCAGGCATCTACTGCCTCTCAGCAGCCCATGTGAGATGAGAGAACAGTGATAAAGCTTTGAGGTAGTCCACGTAGGTTATGCCCTCTAGTCTTTGTGAGGAAACTCTGCAGACACACTAGTTGCTTCACATGTCTGGTCAGGTACATAGGCAAGAGGAAACTGTACCTAGTAACTGGTCTGATGAAGACAGTGTACAGTAGAACACTGATGCCACTGAGACCCAGATGCCATACCCTTGCTTTTAAGTTGCGCAACACAGGATTTCCTTACTACCATACACTCAAGATGGTCACAGGTCAGGTTATTGTCTACATGCATTCCCAAAACCCCTGACCAATGAGTCTACTATTAAGGTTGTATTATTAATGTTGTAATTTCATGGGGTAGCCATCTTTCTTAGCAGTGAGTTTTAGACCATGGCTCTGGCACCAGTTATTGGTGTGCATCAGGCCTTCTTAGAGGATATTTGCATCTTTAACGGATTCTACGAATGCTCCTAGTTTGCAAACTTGATAGGACACAGGCCCCTGATGTTGGCCTTGACTTCAGAAATAGATGTAAAAAAAATAAAATAAATAAAAAAGGGTGGCCCCAGCACTACTGACTGACTGTACTGTAGAGGAAGTCACCTTCATCCTAACTTCTTGGGGTCTGTCCTTGATATTGCCGACTATCCAGGCAGTGACAGGGGTTTTACTCACAACTTCACGAGTTTATATACAATGTCTGAGTGGGTACTGTGTGGAACACTTTGGCCATTCAGAAGCTACACGTCTCTGTAGGACACGCTCGACTTTCCTTCACTTTTCTAAAACTCAGGACCGCAGATTACAGTAATTGCCCATAAGCTCAATCAATTTGCAAGCAATCAAGAACTGACTTTCAATCTTTTGCTAAATCAATACTTACCTTAAAAATGAAGGATACATTTCTAAACTTGTACAGATCAGTTCTGTGGCATCAACTTCAATGCAGACAAAAAGCACTATATCCCACTGAACTTTAAGCAACAAGTACATTTCCCAAAAAATTATCCATCGATTTAAACTGCATTGAGATCTAAATGTAAAAAAAATGCTACACACAGACAACAGTAACGGTGCAGATGTACATCCTAACTCCATAATGAGATACCACAACCCCAGCTGAAGTAGATACATCTGCAGATGTACTAAGAATAAGCAAGACTGAGGTATATTCAAAGCTTGTTGGCCTCAAGACCCACTTTTCATGCACTCAAACTTCAACACAGGTAGTTTCGGAGAGCTTCTTTCAGCACAATGTTGGCGGCAGAACAGGTTGCAACCCAAAAAGGAAGCCACTCCCAAAGCAAGTACTAAGGGCATTCGCCAAAGAATGGCAGTCCAATAGTGTCATAAAGAGCCCCACAGATTTAAAGCTTTTTTTTTTTTTTTTTATCCTGAGCATTAAAACAAATACAAACTAAACAAATATAATAATCTGGACAGAAGATGTACATGCACACCATTTTAGACCACACATCAATACTTTCAACAAATAAGCAAAGCAGACAAACAATCCATTTAGATTGTGGTTCCACAATACCTCCAAGGGCTGACAGCTCATGACCTCCACTACCACTGCCCCCAAGAGATCCTGGCATGGGGGGATTGTTGAGGTACTCGTTCACTTTACGACAGAACTCTTCATCCTTATCGCTTTTTGGTTCCTACATTAAAAGGAAAAACAAATACATACTAGCAGTAAAATCATGTAGTTACTATATGAAAGAGCAAACACGAGTGATGCATCACATACACCAAACCTACAGGACAGGAGCTGGCAACATTAAGTGCCCTAAATGTACAGGTCAATGGTAACTGAAACAAACATTATTTCTGAAACCTCTTCCTATAAAAAGAGGTTTTAAAAGTGTAGCACTTCATAATACAGCACAAAACAATTCATTGGGATCACGGTCATACTTCTATTTGGCAATAGCACGGCTCCACTTTACTTCCTACAACGTATCAAATAGCCAATTAGCTTTGCAAAGACGCACAGCAAAGATAGGTTAGCAATACGGTTCAGTTTATTTACTTAATCTATAGGTCATCTAAGCAACCTAGTGGACTAAGTATGCCTTGTCAGGGGCAAAGCAGATAGGCCTAAGCCTATTTCAGTTGAGTGTGCGCTCAACCTCGTCTTCCTGACAGCACTAAGGATTAACACGCTGGGATGCTTACTACAGGTAAGGGTACAGGGTTCAATTCCTTACACTCCAATTTTGTGATGTAGCACCAAGTGACAGCCTGTACACCTTCTATCTGGTGGCTGTCTATTAAGTACACTACCTGGAAGCCAGCCAAGAGAAAACTAAGCCTAAAAGAAAATCAATAAGAAAAGGTGAAAAACTATCGACTGAGAAGAATCCTGCATCTGTTCAGGAAAAAAGCAGAACAAGCCCCAGCATTGGTGCAAGACATGGCTTCCAGTAATCCAGAGGAAAAAGTCAGTCAACTGTGTTTAGAGAGGATTAAAAGAAACAAATTACTAAAGGGAGGATATCAACTCAAATAACCGAAGATACGAAAAAAATGGAAGATGCTTTAAACAGATATTCAGAGGAGTTGATAAAGCTGCAAAAAACAGAATATGAAATAAAGAAAAGGCTCGCTGTTGGCAAAACTGCACAAGAGCGGTTTCAAAAAAAAGTAGAATAGAGGACAGAGCACGAAGGGAAACTCTTGAGATTTGGTGCTGTACCAGAGAAACCAAAAGGAACAGACTAGTAATTTTATGAACGCATAAAATAATTAACTGGGCTGGTATTTCACAGCAGGAACTATTAAATCAAAGGGTAACCATGTGTAAGCTCAAAATCTGGCCATTTGAAAGCAGCCAAGACCTTTATCAGTAAAGATGCAAAGCTACCAGCAGAAAGAGTTGATCCTGACAAAAATGTGGCACAAGGGCAGAGTATTACAAGTCAGAGACAGTGTTTGCAGAAAATGATTATTCACTGCACACGAGTCAGTAAGAAACACAAATTCATTCCAGTAATATGGGAATGTTGACAGGGAGGTATGAGATTCAAGCTGCTGTTTCCAGCAGTCTTCAGATTTTTTTTTTTCTTGGAGGATCAGTCATTTTTGATGCAGAACAGGATAAGGAGGAAATGCAAAAGTACATCCAACAAAAAAAGTGAGCCATCACGCAGAAGTGGACTCTGTTTCTCAGTCTTCTGATAATAAAGCAGAGAAACCAAAAGAGAAGCATATATGTATATATATATATATATATATATATATATATATATATATATAAATGAGAGAGAGACGGATATATGTTGCCTGTGATAACTTCTCCACTGCTCCACAGGAAAATGCTTCAGAGGCAGAGAAAAATCACAGGAGTTGACAGGAACAATCGGGAGTACCTTGGAATTAACCCGAATCTGCAGTTGGGAGAGGGATGTAAACAGGAAGATCATCAGCAACAGAGAAATTGGTGAGCAACTGCGAGACTGCAAAGCATCAATCGCCTTTGGGAAATGAGCTGTAGAAAAGTTAAGTGGGGGGGGGGGGTCGGACTTTTGTTGACTGTCAAACTTGTGGAGAACTGAAAAGCTTTTCCCTCACTTTATGCCACTCATGTTTGTAATGACTATGACGTGAAGGAGAAGTAAAACAGTCTCTGTTCTTAACTACATTTCCATGAAACTTTAAAAAATAATTTGCATAATATTACAGTAAAGTTTTTGTTGTTGTTCTTGCATGCGACAAAGTTACTAAGTAAATAGATGCCTTTTTCCATCCTCTTCTCAGTCTTCTTGATTTTAAAGAATGGAGGCATTACATCAAAAAGGAAAAGAAAAGCTAGACAAAAGCATGTTTAAGTTAACAGAATGTGGTAGATGGGGTGTAAAAGAACACAGATCACAATATATGCAGCGCCTATGTTTTCACTTACTTTTTGCATAGGTGAATGTCTGGATTAAGACCCTTGGCTTAATCAAATAAACTAGAAGTATAAACAAGAGAACACTGAATATAATGAAAAGTTTTCCTTTAACAATAATGTTTCAGCCCATCATTCAGAATGCAGCAGAGGCTACATTTTTTATTTTTTCCTCTTACGTTTCCATGGATACAAGGCAATAGGGCAATAAAAGATAGAACACTATTTTCTTCAAGGCTAAAAGTTAGTGATTTACGAAAGCATGCAAGTTGTTTTCACATTTGTGGGAAATAAGATAAAAAAGAACAGATGATTAAAGTAAATAGAAGCACAAGCAATAATTTGTCTTTGAATGGATAACCTCACTTTTAGGCCAATTGCAGCCTGTATTAGCAGATGTCTACTTGGTACAAATATTCCTATTAGGAGGGTTAAACTTCATTACTTGAAGATATACACAGTCTGTTTGTATTAACAGGTTATGGGGGCTATTCTTTTGATTTCAGTGTTATTAAAAAGTGTGACAAGTTCCAATGTTAAGAAAAAAAACTGTATGAAGGAATAACAAGCCAAACATTAATGGGTGCATGAACCACAAAAGCTGGAAATAGATACGGAAAAAAAGCTGCCATATATAATAGGTGGGAATGACTAACCATAATGGCGACACCTTCCACATTATCTTGGAATATAAATGATCTCATAGTTAGACAAAAAGGAAAAAAATACTTACACTAAAAAAATGCATTTGGAAAGAATTGTGCATGTGAACTGACAAAGGATTTCAGAACAGATATTCTTCAGAATATTAGGGACATAGGAAAGGAAGAGTACTTGCTTTAACTACTAGAGAAGCTCCAATAATGATAGAAGAGGACAAACAAAAGGGAAAAAAAAGATAATAGCAGATTTGTGGTAGTAATTATGCACTAAGCACAATAGTTGCTACTGGCAAGGGATGAGGGTTACCCTTGATATGTATTTATATTCCACTTAAACTGCTATTATAGAGAAACTGGGGAGAAATAATCAGCTTTTAGTGGGGAATATTTCTTAACAGGTGGGGACTAGAATTTGGATTTGTAACAATGAGGATGCCACTTGCAACTGGAGGGCTTGAAGGGAAAACATAAAAGAAGAGGTTAGATTCCTGAAGAAATTTATGAATTTATATAGTATGAAATATGTGAATTAAGTAGTCGGAATGCCCATATTATTCCCCAAGGTACAAGACAGAAATTGTAACTACGAAAAAATTAAAAAAAAATACTGACTATAACTGGCCACAGCATACCCAAAACAGAAATTTGTTAAAACTTTATAAACTCTAGCACCTCTGGTAAAAAAATAAATAAAAAAGTCTTTATGGAGTAAAATATACACCAAACAAAACACTATTTTATGTATGTTACAAACAAGTTAAAAACACATGATCAATTAAACAATAAATTAAATTAAAAACCTCCAGTTACACACTGCATTTAAGCCTGAGGGCATTAAAAGTATCACACTTTTAAAATAAAAAGAGATTCTTTATACAAAAGGTTGCTTGATCCCCACATTTTCTTCATATTTAAAACATTTCCAAAATAGTACCTTTTAAATTTGAAGGTTCACTATGACGTAATTTGAAAGTCTCACTACACTGCATTTTAAATCCAAGCTTTTTAAACGTCCCTGACATGCTCCTGTAACCTTAACTTAAAGGCTCTTTTGCTCTTCCACACACACAGAAAAGATTACATGGGCATCTTAAGGCATGAATGTCGCCTGTATTATAATTATTTTTTCTTAACAGGTTTAACTACTACCCCATTAATCTTGTGGAAAAAGCTTACAATACACTAGCAGATGGAACAATTACCACAGGGAGAAGTACCAAAAGGAATGGTCCCTCTCAAAAGGGTTAACTGGCATCTGAAAGTTACCATGTACTAACATATCTTGGGTCTATATCAGAAGATGTAAAAGTTTCAAAACTTCGAATCTGATATGGTCGACACCATATGATCAAAGTTTTGAAACTTCGATTCTTTTAACAGAGAACCCTGTGCAGCACGGAAAGGGAAGATTTCCCTTTTCTGCACTGTAGTGCGTTCTCAGAGTTGGTAGATTTAAGTAGTGGGGGGCACAGCCCCCCCCCCCCACATGGGGGCTGCAGGGGGGCTTAGAGCATTTAAATGGTTTTTGTAGGTTGTTGTTTTACTACAGTTTAGATGTTTCAAAACTTTGATTATATGGCGACCATATCAGATTAGAAGTTTTGAAACTTCAATAATGTAATATAGACCCCATATCTTTTATACTTCTACCATGCTTATATAAATCTACATAAAACGTAGAAAAAATCTTTTAACTGTATCTAACTAGGGAAATTATTCACTAAACACACTATGTAGTTACAAAATATAGCTTCTACTGACTCACATTATTGTCCAATAAAGACATTACTAACAAACATTAGCTTGATTCCAATAATCTCCATTACCAAAGTGTTGATCCCCTCATAGCTCTACTGAGCAATACTTCAACTATATATTTATCATAACTCCAGGACAAAAAAAAATATTAACAGTAATCTGACTTTCCTTGAGAAATCCAAATCATTATTGCATAATCTATATGGGGGGGGGGGGGGGGGGGGGGGCTGTTCCCATGAAGTTACTGTTCGCCAAACGTTCTACGTACCAAAGTTCTGATTTCACCATTAATAAAACTTTTTAAGTTAACATCCAACTATACAATATTATCCCCATACTGGAGACCAACAAAAATCAAATTATTGTTTTGTAAATATTTCCACAAAATTAGAAACCTGGTCAAACCCACCCTGACAAATACAAATCAAATCTATAGTCCTAAAATAATGCATCACATACTTTGTTAAACTGTTTGTACAGCTGTTCAATTTCAAATAGACACATCGCTAAATTAGCGTATATGGGGGCAAAAGGTGTCCCCAATGCTGTACCTTGTAACTGGTGGCAACATTATGAAACTCAAAACAATGATTAACCAAACAAACTGTAACAGCTCAATAATATAACTAGACAAGGGACCACCTCCCCAAAAAGTAATAAAGATCCTCAATACATAAAGTATGTCTGATATTAGATATTAGTGTACAGGCTTTCCACATCCACGGTCATCCAAAACACATCTGCTGTCCACTTTAAACCAGATAATTTAGACAAAAGTCAGAAGTATCCCTAATATAAGACAGAAACTTAACTTATCAACAAAGGAAAATAGACATTCATGATGTAATAATCAGTTATGCAAAAGGTATTTACAAGCTGATACAACTGGGTTTCCAGGGGGATTACAACAACTCTTATGAACCCGTGGTAAGCAATAAAAGGTAGCCATACTACATCCTTCGCTATTAATTTTTTTCTATATACATCTTCCTTAGAAAACATTTAATAACGCATTACATCTACTAAAGCTTCTGTACACATTTCCACACCATTTCATATACACTCCTTTCATTAAGATGTTCAAAACACATCTACAAATATTGTGCATAGTGCATAATTACAATTTTGTTCCCCTTATCACCAGGTTTAGATAGCAACTCATTACAGCATATGAATTGCCTAGATATAGTAAGGCCTTGCTAAGTTTAATTCTAGGGGCTGCCAAAAAGCAATTGCTAAAATATGGAAATCAAAACCAACTATACTTAAGTAGTGAATATTGTAACAGAGCATTGTAACAGAGCTAAAAGAACATGAAGTGGGATCCTTAGAAAAGTGTTGAAATGAATTAACATAGAACAAATGGAAATTGTGGGAACAATACATGCAAAAGGGTGTTTTGGAAGAGGAACAATTTATGAGAAGGCAGGAAGTCATTTATATAACTTTTATTATAGATATATATATATATATATATATATATATATATATATATATATATTTAACACATGCACACACACACACTATATATATATATATATATATATATATATATAGATATATATATATATATATATATTTAACACATGCACACATATATATATATATATTTTTACATATATAAAATTTATAATGCTTGTAAATGTGAGCTTATTAATATGATTCAATTACTTTTACGTACATACAAGTTTGCCTATGTCACAGGTGATAATTCAATGAGGGTATACATAAATCAACTGCAAAACAGTGAAATGGGATGTAAAGAAAAACAGCAAAAAATGTAATGTTTTGGCCATGAATGTAAACTCAGAACAAGAATTATTTTTTGGCCAAATGCAATATATAAAGAGCAAATGTCCATTCCAGAGCATCCCCAAATATGAATGGGTACAGATGTGTTCAAGGTAAGAGAAGCCGTGCATCGCACAAGGGTGTACAATTACTCCAAGTTCCCCAAAATATGGTCACAGGTGCCACAAACGCAAGTGTAATTAGTGTCATGGGATATACAACATTGATGCAAATTTTCTTATTAGCCGCTTTATGCTTACACATACTGTGGACTAACTAAAGTATTCATTGTGTCACAGTTCAACAACCCCTGCATTTCTTTTTCCCCTACCACAACAATACACAAGTTTATTAACAGTTACAGAAAGCAAACCATTACAATCTAGTCAATAAAAGTTCAGCATATCATATTCCATAAGTATGCTGTCAGATACAACACAGGCACAGTATTGGTTGTGATTAACCATGCAATACTGCCTTTTCTAGAAAACTTAAAGCAATAGCCTAGTACCAACCTATGAACCAGCTCAGATGGCAGCACCCGTTCTTCACTGCATGCACAGAAACATGCGTCCATAGAGGAAGGCTTACTCATTAGCCTTTTGGCCAAGGCAGATTCTGGGTATGTAATATCAGACAACCGATGCCCTACTAAACTGACAACCGATGCCCTACTAAACTGTTCAGAAGATTTACAATCACTCTAAAAATGTCCACTTTCTTAATTTGCCAAGAACTGCCCTTTTAAAAGGCAAGATTTCTAGATTTTATTAACATTATTAAACATGATGTTCTAAGCACGGTTTCTAAATGCACTGTGGCTGTTCATCTCCTTCAAAAAAAGAGCTCTAGTGGATTTCATTTCTTCCACTTTGACCACAACAACTACAGTCTCACTACATCCACAGTATTTGGGTTCCCAGGGAAAGCTCACCAGCATACAAACCGCTACATTTTCTTCAAGGCAACTCTTATTACCGTAAAAGACTCTTTCATTGAACAAATTCTCCACATGGGCACAGCTTTTTTTGTTAGTACTCCTCAAAGCAGCAGTCTTTACTGCAGTGAGGATCCTTTCAGCCACAGCAAATTCATGTACGGGCACAATGGATTAGCAGTTCTCCAGTTTTATCAATTCAGTACAGATTCCTTCCCACTATAACAGATAGCATTCACTTAAAGTGCAAGGAAAAAAACACTCTGGTAGAGCAAGCAGCTTAAGTTAGTTATAAAACCTGTTCTGCTCACTGCAAACTGCCAAGGCAGCATTCTCAGCTACAAGTCATAAACTTGGGGGGGGGGGGTCAGGCTGCCATTAACACAACTTGATTTTCTTTTGAACAAAAGCTTAAAAAGTATGCTTCATTTAGACAACTAAATCTGCAGCTTGAAAACAAAACTGTAAGGAAATAAACAGCTTGGCTTAAGTCTTTAGCTTAAGATGAAAACGAAAGTTATGTACTTTCCATACCGCTAGATCCATGTAGCCTTCCATCACCCTCAACTGACTGGTTATCAGATCCGTACCATCAGATGTCAGCAGCTTCTAGACATCTGGATCCTAGAATCCCCCTCTACCAACTCAATACCTCAGATCTAGTTGCCTAATACAGTGAGATCCCTTGTTACTCAAATAAGCATATGGACATAAGCATTTGGAAAAGGAATACAGTGGATTGTGAGAAAGACAAAGCTCTAGGAAGATCCACTGTCATGAATCAGGGAGTTCACAGCTACCCAAAACCTGGGAAGTTTCAAGGGAGGATATTCTGGAGAATGGTGGGATCAAACAAAGCCATAGACCTGCACGGCAAATCCAATTTGGAATGGGATATGAAAAGTACGCACCGTGAAACATGCGACTGCAGCACACATGTCCAACAGAACTCTGGAAGAGAAATATGTGGAGGTAGCAACCACTCTAGCAGAATGAGCTTTAGAGCTGAAAGGTAATGCTAATCCTTTTGCTTTAAACACAAGGAGATACACTCAACTACCTGGAAAGTGGTCACCTTAAAAACTCCTTTTAACAACTTAACCTGACTGAAAGACAAAGAGCTGGTCTGTTTGTCTGTAAAATGTAGGCAGAATCTCAACTGACGAACAGCCAACAAATGCAGTGTACACTCTCCTATGTTAGAGAAATTCATAAAGAAAACTGATAAGTTAATGGTCTGATTCAATGTAAAATCAGAGACCACCTTGTGAAGGAATCTGGAAGGGTAGGATGGTTTGAAGGGACAACCTTTCTTTGTGAAAAATCAAATGAAGTCGCTTACAGGAAACATCTTAAAGCACTGAAATCCTTTAAGCAGAGTTAACTGCTACCAGAAAAAATTGTTTTTCAAGAAAGGTACTTAAATTCCGCAGAGGCATCAGGTTCAAAGGGGGGGTTTGGTCAAAGCCTGGAGTAAGAACGTAATATGCAGAGGTGGAACATGGTCCCTTAAAGGAGGGCAAAGGAAAAAAGAACCCTTAAAACTGGATGAGTCTTACCGGACAGGTGGGAAATGGAGGTCTGGAAAAGGTTCCAGTACCACAAGACAGTATCAAGTGAGGCCAGAGAAAGGGAACCACACTTCTAGAGAGCAAAGGGAGCAATGAGGATAACCCTAACCTTGCACCTCACAGCTTCCTGAAGAAACTCTGGTATGAAAGGAGTGGGGAGACGAGTATATAGAAAACCCCACAGACCAAGTGTGGACCAGAGCATCACTTGGGGATATACCCTCCTCAGGGATAAGTTATCAGGCAAAGTAGATGCTGCACTTGAGTTGGACGAGGCTGCAAACAGTTCACAACATGGCTGGCCCCAGTGGCTGAAAATCTGGGCAGCCGTGGCTTTATTTAGGAGACTACTCGTGAGGCAGGAGAACAGACCAGAAGAGTCAGTTTGCTAAAACCTTTGCTTCCCCTCAGATGTGCACTGCAACCAGAAAGAACTGGGAAGACATCACCCACAGCCAAACCCTCATGGCTTCTCAACATAATGGGTACAAGCATGCTGCCCCATGTTTTGATGTACCAGACTACAAACAGGTCTGCCTGAATTAAAATCATACCCCTTGGCAGGAAGTCCTGAAATCCCTGCAACACAAGGATGGTCCTCGTCTCCAGGACACTTATGTGAAGACTGGCCGCTGAGGTGGTCCACATGCCTTGGGCTGTCTTTCCCTCAAAATGTCCCTGCCCCACACCAGGGAGGCATCCACAGTCACTGTGGCTTGAGGAGACAGACATTAGAGGAGTGTCCAACCATCACCACTAGTGAACATGTTGCCTGTAAATACTGCTGAGACAGATGAGGAAATGCATGGGGTGGAATAACACAGGACACTGAACTACAGGAGGCCACTAACACTCACATAGAATCTAGTAGGAAGGCAAGAGGAACAGCTATCATGAACCCTAGGAGACAAAGGATGCACCTGGCTGGAACTTTCTGGTGGTAGAGAACTGCTGACACTTATTGCTGGACATGATTCTGGACTCTGGGAGATTGGCCATGTGTAAAGTAGTAGCCAGGTGAGACCGTATGAATTTTGCCACAGAAATGGGTGTTAGTTTGGGCCTTCACACTTCGATTGTGACTCCTAATTGGATGCAAAGCTGGAGCAAGATATCCTATGCTTGGACTAGTTGATTCCTGGTGCCAGCAACTATTGCCATGAATTTGGTGAACAGCTATGGAATTGTGGTTTGAACAAAGAGCAGCACCCTGAAATGAAGCTGACTGGCTCCCAGCTGAAAACAGCGAAACCTTTAGAACCACCTGGCTATTTTTGTGTGATAGTATGGGTCATGAAGCTCCACCAAAAGCGCCAGCAGCCTCCCTTGGCCCTGGAATTTTGTCTATTTCGCATACTGGTTCAGGTGGCTGAGGTCCCAGTTTTTCGCTGGAACCAAAAAGAATCTTGAATAGATTCCATATCCTTGCTGGTCTAGTGTAACATCCTCGATGACTCATTTGTCTAGTAGCTGATTATCTCCTGGGCTGCAACTTTCCTCTGCGGTGGTTGCACTTTGGGAGTTTTTTGTTCAAAGTGGGGGAGAGAGACAAAGGGTATAACTTTTTGCACCCATGAATCTTGGATGATGGCTGTCCGGGCTGCATGCTGCAGACACAACTGCCCTGTCAAATGCCCCCAGAGTGCAGTCAGGAAAGTCTTCAGGAGCACTGGAAAAGATTTCTGGTGAAGGGGCCAAGAAAAGTACAGTTGTGTACACTTGCCATAAATGTAGATATTCGAGTGTATTCACTGTTGCAGTCATTACATTTGGGTTATCTGCTTGCAGGTAGCCCTCAGTAGGCCTGATTCACAAAGTCTTGGGTGCTGCGTCAGTTGCTGTCCCTTCTTCCATGACGTCAGGTCGTCAGGGGTATAAAACATGCAGCAGACACCATTACATTAGTTTTTCTTGCCCCAGATGTCAGGTGCCCCCTTAATGGGAAGCAATTAAACATAAAAGCACAAAGATATACCTCCAACAAAAAAGCAAATACACCAAAAAGGCTTTTAAGCATAGTAAAGGAAAGTAGAGGTATAGCTAAAGAAGTTAGGGGGCTGGAGGGAGGGTAACCAGGACTGCAACAGTGAATACACTCGAACATCTACATTTATGGTAAGTGTACACAACTGTACTATGTTCTTCGTGTTTCACTGTTGCAGTCATTACATTTGGGAAGATTCCCAAAGCTATGGTTGGGAGGAGGAATTTAGATAGCATTAGGGCCAGCTATAAGGCCATGCAAGACTGCAGTGGCAAAGCCAGCTCTGGATTTAGAGAAAACTAGCAAATGATAATGCCTGGTGAAAGTTTGTGCAAAACTCCAGGTAGCAGCTTCTAGGATGCCCCTGGTAGGGACGTCTCTGAGAAAGGCTGTACAGGGTGGAGCGAGATCTGATCCCCTGGGGGAAGAGGTTTTCCATGGTGATTACAGCAGAAATTAATGCAATGACATCCACTTAGAAATGGTTTGCTTTGAAATAGCCTTCCCCTCTGCCCTGCAGCAAATGCCACCAGCAGTTCAGATTTCCTTTGAGGTTTAGTCCTGTCCAAGTAGAATCTAAGTTGTCTGTGCACATCTAAGGAATGCAGTATCCGTTCCCCTTTATTCTGTGGATTGGGAAAAAAGGTTGGCAAATGAATGGACTGATTAACAGCCACACTGGATACCATCTTAGGCATGAATAATGGATTGGTTTTGAGGGACACCCTGTCCGTATGAAAGATGATGAAAGGTTCCACTGCCATAAGGGCCTGTAATTCAGATACCCTTCTAGCTGAAGTGATTGCTAAAAGGAAAGCTGTTTTCCAAGAAAGAAATTTTAAGTCTGCAGTAGCAGCTGGCTTGAAAGGAGGTAGAGTGAGTTTCTCCAAGACAAAGTTAAGGTCCCAGGCTGGGGTTGGAGCTCTCCTGGGTGGTCTCAAATTTTTGGCCCCTCAGAGAAACTGCTTGAGCAGTGGATGAGAGAAGAGGGGAGGTTCTGTGTTACAATGAGCGGAAATGGCTGAGGCATGTGGATTTTAATGGAGGAAAAAGACAGGCCCTTGTGAAGCATCTCAGTTAAGCATTGTAAAATCTAAGGTAAACTGGGTGCTGCTGGGCTCATCCCTGGAGACTGGTTCCAGGCACAGAATCTTTTATATTTTTCAGCATAAGATTTTCTAGGACTAGGCCTCCTTGCCTCTAAAATGATATCCATCACAGGTTTGCTGAGGGATGGTAGAGAGATTAAGTAATTAGCTAGACTGCAAAGTTCAGTGTTGGAAGCGGAGGGTGCAGAATCTGGTTTTCCTGCTGAGACAGCAGGGAAGGAGTCTGAGGCAGGTGCCATGGAGATAACCGTGGCACACTGTGTAGGAGGGGGTACCAGTGTTGGCGCGGCCGGTCTGGAGCAATCAAAAATCATCCTTAGTTTGCCCAGTTTGATTTTTAGTAGTACTTTGGAGAGCAGAGGCAGAGGGGGGGGGGGCATAGACCGATAGGTTTTTCCAGTTGAAGGACACAGCATCCACTTTCCAGGCTTGTTTGTGGGGAGTCCTTGTGCAAAATTTGTCCAACTGGTAGTTCTGGGGAGAGGCAAACAGGTCTATATCTGGGCTCCCCCATTTGCTTGTCAACATGTTGAAAATCCTTGATTCCAGTTTCCACATGTGTGGGTCCATGAGGTTTCTGCTTAGTTCGTCTGCCAGTGTATTTAATTTTGCTGGCAGGAATTGAGCTTGAAGGAGCACTTGGTAGCTCAAGGCAGTGTTCTACAATGCCATGGCTAGTCTGCAGAGGGGGTAAGAATGTGTACCCTCCCCTGCTTGTTTATGTACCACATAACGGTGGTGCTGTCCGTCTTTACCATTAGTTGTCCTGGAAGAATGTGGCCCTTGAAGGGTGTCAGAGCATTCTGTATAGATAACATTTGTTTTTGATTGATATGCAGGTGCATCTGACTTGGGTTCCATTTGCCCTGAATGCACTTCCCTGCCAAGTGAGCCCTCCATGCATAGTCTGATGCATCTGTTGTTAGGGTTTGGGCGGCAGGGGGTGGTGTGAAAGGTAGTCCCTTGTTTTGATGGCAGGCCTCTGCCCACCAAAGGAACTCTAGGCGTAGACAAGGTATGACAGGAATCATGGTTTCTAGGTCTTGAGAATGTTGACACCATAGGCTTTTTAGATACCACTGTAGTTTCCTCATATGCAGTCTTGCATATGGAATTAGAAGAATGCAGGAGGCCATGAACCCCAAGGCTTGCAGTATTTGTCTTGCAGATAGCAGGGTTTTTGTGGCCACTTGTCTGAAGTAGGTTGTCAAATGAATTTGCTTTTCTGGCGTGATGCAAGCCATCTGGGAAGTTGTATTCAAGCTTGCTCCCAGGAATATAATTTGTTGACAGGGTACCAGATGTGATTTCTTTCCGTTTATGGTGTACCCCAGACAAGTTAGAACCCTTTTTACAAAGGCCAGATGATTCAAAAGTATGTCCTGGCTTTCTGCCTGAATTAAGACAATCATCCAGGTATGGGTATATTTGAATATTTCTTTGCCTGCAAAATGCAATAACTGGAGCTAGGCACTTTGTGAATACCCTGGGCGCAATTGGCAAGCCAAGGGGCAGTGCAGAGAACTGATGGTGCGTGTAGCCTGCTTTGAAGCATAGGTATCTTCTGCAAGATTCCCTGATTGGGATGTGCAGGTATGCTCCTTTTAAATCTAGTGTTGCCAACCAGGCATCTTTGCCTAGCACAGGAAGTAACTGGTGAAGAGTCAGCATCTTGAAGTTTGGAATCTCCAAAAAGGTGTTTAGAGTAGACAGGTCCAGGACAGGACGCCATGAATTTTCTTTTCTGGGTACCAGGAAAAGTCCCGAGTAGAAACCTTGTCCCTTTTCCTCTTCTGGTACCAGTTGAATAGCCCCCATGCTTAAGAGAGAAAGAAAGTGCTTGTTTTTGGGCCTCTGCCCACTGATTTGGGGGTAGGCTCGGCCACCCACTTGGTGTTGGCAACGTGTGGAAGTGAAATCTGTATCCCTGGGACACTATATTTAAAACCCATTTGTCCTGGATAATGAGTTCCCAATTCTTTGCATGAAGAGCAATCTTTCCCCCAAAGGGGCAGTCAGTTGATAAGTGCTTGGAAATTTTTAAAGGAAGTTACTGAGACAGTTTACCATAGGGGGGAGTCTTATTATTCCCAGACTTGAAGTGGAGCCCCCCCACCACCACCACTGCTTAGTTCTGTGAGTCCCCTGGGACTGAAACCTGGGGGTTTTGCTGTATCTGGGTTTGGCTTGAGAAGACCTGGAAGGGGCTAAAAAGGACCAATTCTTAGAGGGCCAGTGCCTACTAAATCTAGGAGGCTGAACTTTAAAAAAAAATCTTTAACAGTTTGCATAGATTTAGCTTCATCTTCCATCTTTTTAAGAACTTCCTCAGCCTTATTGCCAAACAGGAGGTCCAGATTTAAAGGAGCATCCAACAATTTAGCTTTAACATGATCAGGCAAAGATTGCTCCTTAAGCCAAGCATGCCTTCTGAGCAGAGACCCAGTAACAGCAGCCCTGCAAGAGGCCTCTAATGAATCAAAACCACACTGCAAAGTATGTTTTCCAACATGTTTGGCAGAATGCATTCAATCCTGTAATTCTTTACTTTCCACACAGTCAGGAATCAACATCACTTTCTGTTTATGCAGTCCAATAACATGTTGCTGATATTTTAACATATGAAACTGGCAGTTTAAAGCCCTAATGGCCAAGATTACAGAAGTGTAAACCTTCTAACCCCATCTATCCAGCGCCCTGGAGTCTATATCAGAAGGGGTAGGATTTTTAGCAGTAGAAGCCTTAATGCCCTTGGGCTCCAGTGAAATAGTCTCTGGATCTGCAATAGGATTTTTGAAAAGGAACCTGTGGGACTCAGGGACCCTGTAGTATCGGTCAGGTTTTCTGGGAGCAGGAGGCAGGGAATCAGGGGCCAAACTAGATTCCGAGAAAGCATCAACAATGTTTAGTACAGGAGGAACAGCTAAAGGCCTATGCTGAGGTAGGAGAAGGAAATCCCCAAGCCTCTTTTTTGAATCAGAAAAATCCTGGCTTTACCAGTGGAAATGCTCCCTTAGAGTATGTAAGGTTTCCCCAAAAGAAAAATCCTCAGGAGGGGAAGCAGAGGGAATAGAGTCTTCTGCATCAGAATCCTCATAGGTAGATAAGGGTAAATCCAGAATCCTCTAAGTAGATAAGGGCAAAAACAGATCATTAGAAGAGTCAGAAAAAACAGAATCCTGATCAGAATATTCATAATCAACTTCAGTCCTAGGCCTCTTAGAAAGGGGGGGGGTTGGCTACCCCTGATTAGAGTTATTAGATCTTCAGCCATTCTTATCATTTGTTTTTTAGGTCTAGAGGCCTGAGCATGTGGCCTGGGCTTCGTTTTTTTAGACATGGATTGAGATTTAGACCCAAGTAAAGAAGGAGGCGTCAGTTTAATATGCAAGTCTGCAGGCCTGAACACACCCTCAGAAGCCAGTGCCTGCACAGCAGCTCGGGACCCATCCAAGGTAGAGACATCCGCGGGTTTCATAGTTGAAGCATCTCGCGGCATACCGGACTCCGAATGGGTCTTAGTAGAGGCCTGCAAATCAGAAGCAGCGGGCATCAGGGGCTGCAAAAGCACCTCACTGAGTACCGGCGAATTGGCGACTGGCTTAGGAGAAGCGCCGTCGGCAGTTCTGGACCTCGGCGGCCTGTCTCTGTCTTTATCTTTGCGTTTTTTTTCAGAATACCGGTAGTTGGATGGCTAACCGATGACATTTCTGGATAATTAAACAGAGAACCGAAATATTCAGAGGCGAAAATATACAGACGATGGATAGTGCGCTGATTAAATAAAGCACAAAACTGACAGCAAGGTACGTTGTGGTCAGGGTCTAGGCAAGGAATACAGTACGAATTAAAATCTTTATGAGGTATTTGCTTTCCACAAGTAATGCAATTATTAACTTTTACTGACATCGGTAAGGAGCAAGAAAAAGTTTCCCCAATGGGGTACTTAGCTTTAATTGAAGACTTCGGTTCTGAAACTCAAAAATGAAAATTTCAGGATTCGGCCAACCGGCACTTGCAAACTGCTTCTGCTTCAGGCACCGCACGGCAAGAAAGACTGATGTAATGGCGCCGGCTGCATGTTTTATACCCCTGACGTCATGGAAGAAGGGACAGCAACCGATGCAGGACCCAAGACTTTGTTAAATCAGGCCGACTGAGGGCTACCTGCAAGCAGATAACCCAAATGTAATGACTGCAACTGTGAAACGGGAAGAACATCCCTTGGTTCTGTGGGCCACAGCTGCCACAAGAGTGACAAACCAAGGGTTTCTGGCCCAGAAATTGTAGTTTATTGGCTGTTTGGGGAGTTTTTCCATATCTTTCAACTTTCTGATTTCAAAGCCCACATTTGCGCTTGCCTCCCGCCTTTCCTGTAACTAGTCTAGTCCAGATATCCAGGACTGTTGGTAAGCTTCTGAGTGGTGCCAAAGTCTGCTCTTCAATTTTTCCCTTAGATCTGCTAGTTCTCTCCTCTCATGCACTTTTACTGGCTTATTAGTTTAGCACTCTACCACACTACTTGTAGCAATTATTGTAGCACACAAATGTTACCAATACTAAACGTTCTACAACAGCGGCAGAGAGAAAAGGGAGACTTGAGTGGATTAAGTACCTCTGTTTTGCTTTTTATTGCTTATTTTGGCTAGCTGCATTACTCCGAGCGGTTTTTTATTGCTGCACTTTAATTGATCTTTTTAAGTGTTTTTTCATCTATATAATTGTAAAGGGCTACACACTCAAGTGAGATAGCCTTTTCCTGCTTTAAGAGTGTTTTTTTTTACTTGTATCTGCTCTAACTTTTTTTTTTTTTCCCAAAAGAAAAGAAAAAAAAAATCCTTTTTCTGTACTCGTTTCCCACCTTTCTAGAGCTAGCAGAGTCCGGTTTTCAGATTTTGCTGAATTCGGGTCTATATTACGTGATCAAACAGTCAAATGTTCGAACACATAATAAATCGAACTGTCAGAATGTCGAACAGTTCAATGGAGATCTCCGTACAGTGCAGACATGTACGTTTTCCATTGTCTGCACTATAGTGCGAACTCGGAGTTGGTATAAGTAGCGGGGGGTGTGGGGGGTGCATGGGGGGCTTGCCCCCCTGCTTAGAGCATTTTAATGGTTTGGGTGTTTTTCTTTTGCGTTAGACATTACGGCGTTTCAACATTTAGTGTTAGATTATTACATGTTCGAACATTTGACTGTTCGATCACGTAATATAGACTCGCCAAATTCTGGGTGGTTTGTAAGTTTGTGTTGCCCAGACCGTTCTGAGACAGAGGGAAGCTTGGCTGTTCATCAGTGAGCGTGAGCTTTGAAACCGCGCCTGGAGGAGTGATTTCAGCTCAGAATCTGTAGTTTTATTGGCCGTTTTGGCCCATTTCTATTCCTTAGAGCTTTCTGTTTAAAAACCAGAGTTTGCACGGTTTTGCGCACCGCACAGCAGCAATTAACTGCGGTTAAACTATTTCTGGTGCCAGAAAGTCTGCTCTTCAGATATTCCCTTACAACTAGCCAGTCTTCTAGTTTTAGGGCTCAAAACAGCTCTTTCCCTTGAACGAGCCAGTCTTCTAGTTTTTGCACTAGTAACGGTTTCTGTTCCATTAAAACTAGCCAATCTTCTAGTTTTAGCACTCTAACTGTTCCTTGTGCTCTACACTTCTCCAACTCTCGCTACAAGCACTAAATCTACAAATTACTGCAGCACTCAACTTTCCTCACTAATCCAAGAGGAAATCAGCTCCCAATACTTAAGCACTAACCAGGCATGTCCAAGGGTCAGCTCCTGGCGTTTCCTTTTGTCCACGTGATGAATCCGGGCATCTTGGGGCAATGCAGCAATTGCCTCATGTACACTGACAAACCTCTCCTCCTACCACCCAACACTACAACCTGTGAGAGATGCACTTATATAGCCAAACTTAAAGCCAAGCTCTCTCAATCCAAGACTGGACTAGACGGTCAAGAGGAGGTAAACACCACACCACACTCAACACATAGTCCATCAAAACCTACACCCCCCAAAACCACACATAGTAATACAAAAAACACACACCTACATTCGCGGAGATTCTCAATAAAAATCTGCCCTAACAACAGAGACCTCCAAAGCTGAAATGCTTCAATCACCCCCCCAACACTACCCGAATACACAGCCCTCAAAATCAGTGTGCCACTCAACCTCAGCCATAAAGCAAAACAACGTACCCAGCATACTAGTCATTGGTGACTCTATAGTCAGGCACACTGATATCCCCCTCACCAGGCTGAACAAAGAGAAAGCCACTGTCAGCTGCCTGGTGGGTGCCAGGATCCGCCATATAATGCATGGACTCCGGTCACTCCACAAGTACAAGTATGACTATGTTGGAGTGAATGACCTGGACTACAAGAAGAGAGACACATGGAGGAGCTCTCTGACCATGTGACCCAGGCAGGTATGACACTAACCTTGAGTAGCATCCTGCCATCGCCCAGACTGATACCACAGTACAAGGACAAAATGATTGACTTCAACAATTGGGTAAGATTCTGGTTACATTCCAAAAGGGATCCAGTATCTGTCTGCCTAGGACGACATGACTGACAGGCTACAATGCTTTCCCAGAGATGGCCTGCACCGGTCACTGCTGGGATTCCGGATACTGGCTAAGGCTCTTGCTGGCTCTATAGTACCTTTTCTAAGCAAGGCCCAAAAGTCAAATGCACTACCATAGTAAACAAACAGGCGAAATCTAAACCTCAAAATGCACACACTCGAGGCTCTCCTTAAGATGGATAACATCGACATCTGTGCAGTGATGGAGACCTGGTTTAATGTTCCAGAGAGCACCCCTGCATTGCCAGCCTACAATTCTTACCAAACCTTTTGGCCACCCAATCCCGGCTGAAATACTAGAGGAGGATTAGTGTCCATATTCATAAAGGATATCCACACCTCCAGGCTAGTTGCTCAACATAATGCCACCGAAATTATCCAAGTACAATTAACACCGGGCAAGACTGCAATATAGGTTGTAGCGTGTTACAGGATCCCGCACCATGCCACAGGACACCCACTCCCATGTTTCTCGATATACTGGATAATATTAAGATAGAGCCCAATACCCTAATTTTGGGAGATTTCAACTACCGCTCCATCAACTGGGAAAACTACTCATGTACTAACTCATTTGCCCAATTTATTCTGAAATTCATCAATTCCAACATGCTGGATCAGCTTGTCCATACCCCTACCAGGGGTAGCAACATCCTGGACCTGGTCCACACCAGAGGTCAACTCCTCGCTGTCAGATCCGATCACAAGCTAATCACCCTAGACACCCATATCCCACCCCCCTCCCCATTAAGGAAACCACCGTAAAAAATTTCTCCAAAGCCAACTTCATGCTCAAGTCAAAAGTGGCAAACCTCATTACACCCACACAGATGGAAAATAATGGCACGACTGCTGAAACATATACAAATGCACTGTATAAGCACATACACGAGTGCATGGACCGTGCCATCTCCAACAGAACCAAGACGCTATCCTCTGGAAAAAGGAAGCCAATCTGGTGGTCCCCTGCCATAAAACAAGCTCTACAACAGAAAGAAGAAACTGTTGCAGAAGAGAGTAAAATTCCATGACTGCAGGAACTCCCTGGTCAATCTCAGCAAGAAGCGGAGATCCCTCAAAATCCTCCAAAGCTAGGTAAGAAAATAAAATTACCTTGGATTCTAAAGACAACCACAAAGCCTTCTACAGCCATGTCAAGGATCTCAATGGCAACACTCAGATCTGCTTTGAACTATAGCACAATGGCTGGCACTACATTTACCAAACCAACTGATATTGCTAAAATCCTGGCAGATATTCAGTGCTAACTTCATTCCCCCCCCCCCCTCACCGCACAGATCCCGGGAACTACCGCCCCATTAGCCTGACGAGCCTGGTCTGCAAGCCCATGGAACGCATCATCCTACAACTTATAAAACAAAGACATAGGTAAACCTCCAAACTCTGGACCCCACTCAGTTTGGGTTTGTAATGGGTAGATCATGCCTCCTAAACCTGACCGACTTCTTCAAAGCAGTCACTAGAGCCGTAGATGAGGGTAAGGTAGTGCACACAGCCTATCTTGACCTCACCAAAGCTTTCAACACCATCCCCCCACTCCGGTATTATAGATAAACTCACTGGACTAGGCATAAATCCCTATGTCGCAAAATGGGTGGCCAGCTGGCTCAGTGACAGAACCCACATAGTGAAAGTAGCAGACTCCAAATCAGACTTCAAACCAGTGACAAGCAGAGTACCACAGAGTTCGATCCTGGGTCCTCTTCTGTTAGTTATCTTCTTCTCTGAAGTCCAGGCTTATACAGCTGATCTCTGGCTAACGAAATTTGCATACGACTGTAGAATGCCCACATCCTTAGGTGAATCGATTTTATGGCTCCTAGTTTGCAAAGAGGCCTCACTGAGACTGATGCTTGGTGTCAAAAGTCAGGGCCTAAAGCTCAATGCCAAGAAGTGCAGTGTCATCCCCCTTTGGGAAAAACACCGTACCCATGAACTACCACATAGGCGGTAGCCTACTAAACACCGAAAGTGTGATAAGAGACCTTGGGACACAGGTGGATAGCCTCTCCTTTGATAATCACATCAACACAGTAGTGAGGAAATCCTTCTATGTGGCACACCTCATCACAAAGGGGTTCTCCACCAGAAAAAAAGAGGGGTCATCATTCCGCTCTACTCATCCCTTATTAGACCAGTCAGAGTACAACTGCCCATTTGGCATGTACCTCGCAAGACGTCGGCAAAAGCTGGAAAGGCCACAGAGACACCACTAAGGAGGATTACCGGCCTCAAACAGATGCCATACTCCGACCATCCCAAAGAACTCCAGCTCTACTCCGTCGCATATTGCCTACTCCGAGGCAACCTCTGCCTAATGTACAAAACCATGTCCAACCCAAACCTGATGGACATGCTACACCCCAATCTCTCCAAGCCACATGCTCCAGGGACCTAAACCTTGTCACCACAATTAACAGAACATGCTGGAGGGATAGATTCCTGTCCCAGAGACTTCCCCTGCTCTGGAATAGGCTGCCCATTCATGTCAAGCAAAGCTCCTAATTAGCCCTCTTTAAGAGCAATCTTGACAATTGGATGGGTAACCGGAATTTCACCCCGGGAATCACTGCTGTGGCTCTGCTCGACAGGGGCACAGGAAAACAATTGTCTTGGGTGGCGAAAGCCAGGGAACTCGTTTGGCTAAGCTTGTATAGGCCCTAGGGCCGATAGCCTAGTACTTCCCTATGATCCTATGAAATTCCTTACTTCCTCCCTTTGCCTCTGGAAGGCCTACCACCAGAAGTGTGTTGTAAAACCATGCGACTTAAAAGAATCATTGCTTCTTACTACCTTTCCGATTCATAGAAAACGTCCTTTGGAGGTGAAGTCTATTCCAGTAGCAGATGGGGCCTTGCCATCTTCCTCATTTCTAGGAAAAGTTGGTCTTGAAATGCACTGCAAAGCCACACAAACGCATCCAGGTATGATGGTGTACAGAAATGCTGGTGTCCACTGCTCTAGATGTGCCATCTGTTGTGCTGGACAATATGTGCATTGAAACATTAGAAAGTAACTAGAGTAGCCAACTGTGTACCCATGGTTTTATGGGACTACTTTGACAGTTCTTTGGTCAAGTCCCTCAAAGTCTGTTACATGGGCTAAATAAATAATTCAGCGCTCTTAATGTGAAAGTTATGGAGTCATAAACCTGCTTTCCAAACCTGTTCAGTACCCTAGACTCCCTGTTAAGGGGGATGGACAGTACAGCTCTCTTCTGAAAGCTCCTTTTTTTGGGGCCACCGCTATCACAATGGAATAAACATCAAGATCCTTGCTACAGTGTGGCCTGTCTTTAGGGTAGTCGGACCTTGTCCGATTTCTAGGAAGATTAGATAAAATCCATGAGTTAGACAACA
The DNA here is from genome assembly GCF_019279795.1 of Protopterus annectens. Classification (NCBI taxonomy): domain Eukaryota; kingdom Metazoa; phylum Chordata; order Ceratodontiformes; family Protopteridae; genus Protopterus; species Protopterus annectens. Next base: position 1,362,647,613 of record NC_056746.1, read on the forward strand.
GGAGGGACCACCTAGTAGCAGATGGGCCATCACCTAAGGCCAATTCCTCTGCGGAGGGAGTAATCAGTGGACCCTCCCCCCGCAGTCTTAACTTTAGAATGTCCCCAAAGGGGGCATCTTCCAGGGGGGGGGTCTAGGGGGAACCCTGCCCTTTATCAGAATCAGTATCCTCAGTGAGGAACTTCTGAGGGGAGTCCAAGTACCTCCATTTCCAAGTATGCTTCTTGTTTACTTCTGCAGAGGGAAAATTCAGAAGACATGGAAGCAGAAGGGAGTCCACAATGTGAACGGTCTCAAGGCCTCTAGAACCGTCTGTCTGATGGCAACAGAATGAGGAGTTAGTGTCGAGGATGTTAGCAGATGTTGGGGCGGTTCTGAGTGTGGTAGGGAAACTTGCTCTCTAGATTTGGAGAAAACTCCTACAAAAGGCCTCAAAAGCCAAAGTCGATCCTGTGGCCTTCCTTGTGAGATCTGAAGCAGGCACCAGAGCAGAGCTGTACAGCCCAAGTGAACACCGAGTACACAGTAAAGAAAAACATTATAAAAGATTGAATCAGTAGCAGTTGCCACCACCTCCTTATCCCCCCATTTTCTACATGGGGTCAGGGAATCATGTTAACTGTCATTTCTCTCGATTCGGTGCCACACTCCTGCCTTCTTCAACACTCATGCCCGACTGCCGCAGATCTTTTTTCACACAATCCATTCCACCTCTGCTGGATGTCCTTGTTTCCTCTTACCTGTCTGTCTCTCACAAATCTTTTTCACCGGATTGTCTTCTGCTTTCCTGCACGTATCCGAACCACCGCAATCTGTTCTTTGATCTTTTCTGCAAATGAACTACTGACTTCTGCTCTGATATTCTCATTTCTTCATCTGTCCCACAGTGTGCTTCCCACCACCCTTCTCAGGCACTTCATTGCCATTACCTCTAGCTTCTTCATCTGCTCTGCCTTTACTGCCCAGGTTTCTGTTCCATACAAACGTACTGGTGGCACCACTGTCTTGTACACCTTACTATTCAGCTTCATTGGCAAACTTCTGTCAAACACTACACCCGAGACTCTATGCCAGTTGGCTGCAATCCCTCTGATTCTAGCTTTGACCTCTTCAGACTTCCCTTCTCCTCAACAACCCCTCCTAGATACTTGAAGCTACCCTCCTAGATACTTGAAGCTATTTACCTGCCCCACTATCTCCATTTCTATCTCTGTTCTCAGCTTCTTCTGATTTCCCCAATCTGCTGCCATTACCATCTTATCTGTGCTTAGTTTCATCCCATGTGCCTTCAGTTTTACATTCCATTCCCCTATCCTTTGAAGTTCTTGCTCAGAGCCTGCCTGTAATGCCACATCGTCTGCATATAGTAACTTTGTTCTGCTCTCGCCAACCCGTTTGCTAATGTAGTCCATCACCAGTATGAACAGCACTGGGCTCAGAGCTGAACCCTGGTGTACACCCACTCCCACTGGGAACCCCTCTGTGTGGCCGAACACCGTTTGTACTTGAGTCACTGGGTCCTTGTACATAGCCTGTACTAATTCTACCAATGCTTCTGGAACTTCAAACCACTGCAGTACTACCCAAATCAACTTTCTTGGGACACTGTCATACACTTTCGCCACGTCTAGGAATGCCCAGCTGGTCTCTTTCCTCATCTCCAGCTTCTTCTCAACTATCACTGCAAACATCGGGTCAGTTCCGCTGCATCCCGATCTGAATCCGAATTGCTAATTTCCCATCTTACAATCCACTACTTTGCGTATCCATTTATCAATCACCCTCTCTAGAACTTTCATGCAATGTGATAGGAGTTTAATGCCGCTGTACTGCCTACAGTTGTGAATGTCCCCTTTGTTCCTGTACACTGGCACAAGTATGGTTATTCTCCAGTCATCTAGGATAAGCCTTTGTCTCTACGCTGCTATGAGTGCCTTCAAGAGCCATTTCTCCCCCATCTCCCCCAGCATCTTTATATCTGCTGTGACCTCATCTGAGCCTGTTGCTTTCCCGGACTTCATTTTTCCTTAGTGCTGTTCTCACTTCTTCTAAGGTGGGCTCCTCTTCTTCCCTCACTGTAGGCCGTTTCTGGGGCAGTGCAGCTTCTGCTGGGTTTTCTTCATTCAGAAGCTGCTGGAAATACTCCTTCCATCTGCCTTTGGATGTCATGTGAACTGGTGAGCAGGTTGTTGCTGGCATCCCTTATGAAGAGTGTCTGACAATCATCTTTATGTCTTTGCCTTGCAGCCTGATACAGAGTCACTTTCCACCTCCGATGCCCTATTTTCTTTTATTTTGCTACTGCAACTCCTTTCTTAGTTTCTTTGTTAGCCAACCAGTATTCCCTTTCTAGCCTGGTCAGTCTTTTCTATCTCCCATTTTTTCTACATTCCTTTCTTTTGATCACTTCCTGGACATCTGCATTCCACCACCAGCTTTCCTTATGTACTTTATTTGGGTTCCATACACTAGAGCGAATTTTCACTAATTCGAAATAGTGTATGGAATGCTCACTGCAGCAAAAGTGCACTTAATCGAACGTGCACTTGCGCAAAGTTCAGTACAACAAACGGGTGTTGCTTGCAGCCGATTGTGGCAACCAGTGGTTTATGCTGTGGGCAGACTTTCACTGGGAATAACTTTGCAAATGATTGAACATATATAAATAAAAATACTGTAGTACTGTAATACTACAGAAATTCAAGCCAGAGATGCATTATAATGTGACTGAATAGTAACACACGATACATACAAATGTGGATAAATTCTAAACAGAGAGGAGATTAAGGCAGGAGTTATAGCAACATATTAGAAGGTTAGGGGACTGCCCAAAGGACAGCACCTGCATTAATATTTCTTAAGGTCAGACTTCAACTGTAAACTGAATGTAGGAGAGGTCCTTTACATGTGACTGAAAACTTCCTACAGTGTGGGAGCAAGATTCAACATACCCACATGCACACAAAGTACAGTTTTGTACCTACCATAAATGTAGATGTTCGAGGATCCACATTGCTGCAGTCCTAACTATCGGGTAGTCCGCTGTCCAGACTATCCTCAGTCTTTTCTTGCCCCAGATGTCAGAAGACCCTGAAAAGATAAGGCCAAAACCAAAAATTCCAAACATACCTGCACCAAAAATATGTACAATATATACAAAATTACCAGAATATAACCTCACCTACACAACCACCCCTAAACACAGAGGGAAGGAGAACATCTACATTTATGGTAGGTACAAAACTGTACTATGTTCTTCATTCCACATTGCTGCAGTCCGAATCCCAAAGCAGAGGTAAGGAGGCTGGCAAATCATAAGGAAGCAGGAACTGACAACATGCCTTGCAAAATAGCTGTGGCAAAACCAGCCCTAGACTTAGAGTAGAGAGGAAGGTGATAATGCTTAGAGAAAGTATGCACTGAACTCCAAGTAGCTGCCTCCAAAATATCCTTAGTTGCCACCCCTTAGAAATGCTGTTGAAGTGGCAGTAGCCCTAGTGGAATGAGGCCTAATCCCAGCTGGAATCTCCTTGCCATGATGGGAATAACAAAATGCAATGCAAAACCCAATCCACCTAGAAATAGTTTGTTTTGACACAGGCTTGCCTCTGCGACTCAAAGCAAAAGAAACAAACAACTGCTGAGACTGCCTAAAATCCTTAGTCCTGCTCAACCTGTGTACATCTAAAGTGTGCAAAATCTTTTCCCTTTATTTTGGCTATCTGCATAGAAACTAGCCAAATGAATAATTTGGTTTAAGGCCACACTAGAAACCACCTTAGGCATAAAGGAAGGATTAGTACGAAGATACCCTATCCTTATGAAAATCAAAAAGGCTCTACCGCCATAAGGGCCTGCACTCAGAAACCCTTCTTGCAGAAGTAATGGCCAACAAAAAGCAGTCTTCCATGACAAGTATTTCAATTCAGCAGTAAAAGGTTGTAGAGTAAGTTTCTCCAACACAAAATTGAGATCCCAAGCAGGAGTAGGAGCTCCCTCTAAGAAATTGCTTGAACAAAGGATGAAAACAATGGTGGGTCACAATCATAGTGAGCTGAAATTGCTGCAGCATGAATCTTAATGGAAGAGAAAGACAAACCTTTGTCCAATAACTCAGTAAGATATTGAAGAGCCACACTCAAATTAGGCTCAGAAATTTCCATTTTTCAAGACACTTTCTCCTTGTACTAGGTCTTCTGGCTTCCATAATCACATTTAAAACTTGTTGAGGAAGTTGAGACCTGCTGTCTTTCAAAACAGAATATGCCAGGCTGTTAGATGAAGAGAGTGAAGCTTGACATTGAGCAGGTGACCGTCCCTCTGAGACAACAGGTGTGGAATCAGGCTTCCTTACCAGACTCCTCTCAGTAATGTACCAGTGCTGCCGCTGCCATCCGAGCTATTAAAATCATCCTTGGCTTGTCTTGTCTGACCTTTAGAAACACCTTTGGGAGAAGAGGCAGAGGTGGAAAAGCATACACATGAAGATTTTTCCAACTGAAAGAAAGAGCATCCACTTTCCAAGCTGTGTGATGAAACCTCTTTGTGCAAAACTTTGGCAGCTGGTGGTTTAGTGGAGAAGCGAACAGATCTATGTCTGGAGTTCCCATGACACTGACAATTTTGAAATACATGAAGATCCAGTTTGGGATCCATGATTTGTCTGCTTAACACATCTGCTAAGGAGTTCTGTGCTCCGCAGAAACCTTGCCTGAAGAGTTAGTTGCAAGCTGAGCGCGTCTCCCATATAATCATTGCTTGCCTGCACAATGGGTAAGAATGTGTTCCCCTTGTTTGTTGATGTACCACATGACAGTTGTGTTGTCTGTTAGAATCAACACCTGTCCTGGAAGAAGTAACTCCTTGAAAGCCATTAATGCAAACTGGACTGCTAACATCTCTTTCATGTTGATATGTAGATGCTGTAGTCTGGCAGGCCACTTGTCTTGTATCCACTTTCCATTTAGATGAGCTCCCCAAGCAATGTCTGAGGCATCTGTCGTTAGAATGGTCACAGAGAGTCCCTTGTTTAGGTGACATTCCTGAGCCCACCACAAAAATTCCTTTGAATGCAAGGTATTATTTGAATGACAGTGTCCAAATCCTGGCAGTGCTGTGTCCATACATTTTTGAGATACCATTGCAGCTTTCCTCATGCAGTGGGCATTTGGAAGCACCAGAATACAAGATGCCATGAACCCTAAGGCTTGAAGGACTGTCCTTGCAGTCAGCCCGGACTGAAGAGATAGTTGATGGAAGTAACTGGAAAGATTCTTTTGTTTGTCCGGGGTTAAAAAGGCCATCTGGCTGCTGTATTCAGTCTCACACCCAGAAAGCACATGTCTTGAGAGGGTACTTGGACTTTATTTCGCTCACAGAATACCCTAGGCATCTTAGCACTGCTATGACATATTCCAAATGCTGTAGAAGGTCTTCCTTTTCTTGAGCCAGAATCAGGCAGTCGCCCAAGTCCAAGGATAGATTTGAATTCCTTTTAGCCTGAAGTAAGCTATCACTGAGCCAGAACCTTTGTGAATACTAGATAAGCCAAAGGGCAATGCAGAGAACTGATAATGAGAATTTCCAGATACTTCCTGCAACTTAGTCTTATAGGCACATGAAGGTAAGCCTTCTGAGATCTAAAGTTACCATCCAGTGATCTTTGCCCAGCAGAGGTAAAAGCTGTTGTAACGTCAACATTTTGAACTTGGGAATGTCCAGATAAGTGTTGAGGATAGATAAATCCAAAATTGGTCTCCACGTGTTCCCCTTCTTCGTACTAGAACAGGCGAGAATAAAATCTTGGCCCCTTTCTGGCACAGGAACTGGCTGAATGGATTTGGAGCAACAGAGAAATTTGCTTGTGAGCCTCTGTTCTTTGTAAAGGAGGAATGTCTGGCATGCCTTTGAAAGGAGGCAAGGTCATTGGGTCTGCTTACGAAGGACTGACCCCCCGCCCTCACCAGAAGTCTGAGCATGGGAATCATAAGCAGGATAAGTCCATCCCTTAGTAGGCCAATTTCTACTAAACTTGGGGCTGCACCTGCAAAAATCCTTAACAGTTTGCATAGACTTAGCCTTGTCCTCCATTTTCTTTAAAACTGCTTCCACAGGCGAACCAAACAACACATCAGACTGTAAAGGAGCATCCAAAATCCTTGTTTTAACATGCTCAGCTAAATTCTGATCTCTCAACCAGGCGAACCAGTGGCAGCCACCCTCGAGGAGGCCTGCACAGCATCAAACCACACTGCAAGGAATGTTTACCCACCTGTTCAGACACATGAACTAAATCCTGCAACTCTTTACACTCAATACCTTCTGCCAGAGCATCCACCTTAGATTTCAATTGTGAAAGGAGATAATTCTGATATTTTAACATGTGAAACTGACACATGGCTAAAGTGGAAGAAGTATACACTTTCTTTCCCCATCTATCCAAAGCCCTTGCCTCTTTATCAGGAGGAACAGGATTTTTAAAACGAGAGGCCTTCACACCTTTAGGCCCCTGAGAGACAGTTTCGGTCTGCCCTAGGACTCTTAAAAGATACTTATGAGCTTCAGGCACCCTATAGTACCTATCCGGTTTAACTGGGGCAGGACCCAAAGAATCAGGATTCAGGGAAGCCTGTGGAAAAAGATGTTCCACCACATTCAGCACAGGAGGTATAGCTAAAGGCCTATGCTGGGGTAAAACAAGAATTCTTCCTGGAATCAGAGAAATCTTGACCTTCCCATTTAAAATGCTCCCTCATGGAATGCAGAGTCTCTGAAAATGAAAAATCCTCAGGAGGAGAAGCTGAAGGAGTAGAATCATCCACATCAGAATCAGAATAAGGAGGATACTCCTGCAAGTCTTCAGAAGACTCAGAAGCCTCGAACATTGCTCAAAACTCTCAAACTCAGGTTCCACCCTAGGCCTCTTATCAGGAGGGGCATAGAACCTCTAATCATAGTAATCAAATCCTCTGCCATTTTAAGCATATGTTTCTTAGGCAAAGACCCTGAAGCACTAGGAGAAACCCCCACTGAAGCTAAACTTGGCCTGCCTCTCAAGGAAGCCTTGGAAACAGAAGGAGGCTCTAACCACCTTAGGAAGAGAGGGAAGAACAGCCACCTGAGAAGCCCCTCAGCCTGGCCTACTTCCTGAGAGGATACATCCTGTAACAGTAAAGTCTCTCCCTGAGACTCCAAAGAAACTCCTGGCTGAACCTCCGGCTCCACTGAGTTTTCTAAAGAACCATCTTGATCCAACAACGTCCGTGCTTCAGGCCCCACAAGGTATACACACAACATGGTAATCCCTATGAGGTATCTGTTTCCCACAAGAAATACAGTTATTCACTTTTTCTGACATCCGTTAAATACTGAGGCAAGGTCTGAAACTCTGACTTCAGAAACTTTCAGAACGCCAAAAAATTGCTTCTGCATCATAGTTAGGACTGCAGCAATGTGGAATGAAGAACATCCACATCACAGAGGTGTGCAGATAAATATATACACAAGTTCATGTAGAGCTAACCTCAGAGTTATCAACACAGAAAAGTGCAGCCTGTGAGAAGTTAGCAATACTGACTGAGAAATAAACTAGAAATACTTAACTGGTTTAAGCAAAGTATGAATGACCCTCAGTCTCACCCCTCCCAAAAGAGATCTCGTCAAGCAAACAGGAAACTTATTTTCTACAGAGGTCTACAAACACTATAAAAGGTCATTTCATAACATCCCGCCCTATTCACCTACCTCACTCAGCAATATTGCTTAAACAAACAAAATCAGGACTTTTGTCATAGGTTAGTCTTTATGAAAAGAAAGAAAAATCTCTATAAAATATAGGTACAGATGCGATTCAAGACCAATAATCACAGTTACGGTCAACTTTAGGAGTTGAACTCTACTACTGTGCTGTGTCTGTAAACAGCTCTTTATGACAAACAGGACAATTCAAAGGTAATGATAAAAGGAACGTTTAATGCATCTCCTTTGTCAGCTACCTAATCTTACATGGCACCATTTTAATGCAGTCGCCAAAGATTAAGTGTTGCCAATTCCTGATATCAACTCCAACAGCACAACAAAGTAGTGCAAAGTCTCCCTCTGCCCTGCGACTGTAAATTATTTAAATTTCTTTTCAGCTTCACATCAAAAACCCATAACTTATCCCGGTGTGTAAAAATATAAGATGTACGAACCTCTCCACACGTAGCCTCCATGGTTTAACAGCAAAAAAACAATATTCACAGAACATCACCTCATGGGTGCCTCTGGCTTTATACTAGGGTCACTTCTGTTTGCAGCATTTACGAACATTGCATCTGTACTGTGCCACCCACCTCCATCACACAATACATTGAAGAATAGAATATTGTAAAGTTCTTAATCACACTTACCACCACCCTACAAAATTACATCTTATAATCATTAGCATTGAAAACTGAACATCCAATTCGTACTCAAGTTATACACAACTACTTACCAGCAGCACATTACCAATGAACTGACAATGTACAAACACAAACAAAAGTTCAGTGTTGCCAATTTTTTCACATCACCAATCTTCAGTTAAAGCTTGCACAACATTACCACCACCTCGTAACACTTCAAGCACGAATTAGACACGTTATAGCAGGGTTATCACTTTGTGACACCACTTGCTCACTAAGCCACGTGTCCACTTTCCTCCTAGTACTATCCAGTTTTTCTATTGCTTTAATATCTGCTACTCTTCTATATCCTGAGCTCATTCCACCACATTATACAGCCTTAAAAACAAGTCACAGTCTTTCACTCAGACCAGTAACAACTGAAACTCACCACAATTAACCATGCATTGCCAAGAAAACTTTCAATACCAATTTGAGTTAAGTCCATCACTAGCACCCCTAATCTTATGGTATTGCATTAAGTGTAACTTCTAACCAAACATGGGATTTGACTATAATGGACTCATTTCTTAACTGCTGCAAACTCCTAGAACTTGCGACCTCAAAATACTGGAAGATGTCTCTATGTATACAGCAGAATACATCTCCATTCAACCTGGGCGTTGCAGTGCCTCCTTCAGACAATATTAAAATTCACTTGAGAAAGTTTACACTCATCTTCACTACAAATACTAATATTTCATTACAACTCCAGTCCCTTAGTATCAAACTCTGAGGTTTTATGACTACAGACATCACTTGCCTCCACAACTTTTACTGTACACATGCATACACCTTTTCTCTTGCTGTAACAAGCAGCCTGCTGACCCACTAAGCTCTCTTCTCACGCAGATCATGAATCAATCAGCTACTGGTCACTGATGCAGACATACCTTAAAATGGACTGCGATTTACTTTAACTGACAACATGCTTCTGTTATATTCTGCACTACAACTCCACCATTACTCTATTATAATGTGCTCCTTAACTACAATTATACAATTACAGGTCACTAATTTAAAAACGTGGACGCTGACTGGACAGACCAACCAGCGTGTCTGTTGTAAATCGAACATATATCAATAGAAAAAGGTCTGGTCGCTAAAGCTCCATTGAGCAGACAGATTTTTTTCTATTGGAATATGCTATGGAGGGGACTAGTAAAATACAAGAAAAATCAGGTATATCCTGCAAAAGAAACAGAAACAGAAACATACCCGATTTTCCTTCTATTTCTGCACTACCCCTACTTAAATCTTGGCAGACTCTTGTGCCTCTCAACAGTGCTAATCTTCGCAGAAGGTCCACATTTTTTCCTCACAGTGCTAGTCTCTCTCACAAAGTTTTCTAGCAAGCCAAGGGGGTTGAAGTAGCTACTTAATGACCTATTTAAGATTTAATCTTCATATCCTTCAGAAAAACGCATGCAAAAAACAGCAAAGGAGATATGTACTCTACAAGCATGGGAAAGTAACTCCTACACGCATGCGCAGTACATCACAAAAGAATGGGAAACACGGAGCAGTTATACAAAAACATTACTTATTTAAAAAAGAAATTTACCTTTCTTAACATCATTGCATAATAGCAATAACCCACTTGTGGGATGCTGCCAAACTGCTCTACATTTGTGAATGCAGTGTATAAATACTCACTGTATCCTGTAATATGTTCATATGAAACTTCTCTAGCTGGACCATTGCTAAAAGTGTGTCCTGCTTAACAAAACAAGATTACAAAGTACACATTCTAGGTCACAAAAGACTGCTACGTACCTGCATCCAAAAGAAAAGGCGCTTTGTTCCAGCTTTGAACTTCAGCACAAAGACCCTCCCAGTTGTGCACTGAGCAACCTTCTTAAACTCGCAATCATCGGGAAAAATAATAAGATCCTAAAAAAAAATAAAATTGCAGGTTACAGTGGAACACAAAAAGGCAGTGCTGCTACATCGACCTACTTAGATTACGCTTGCCAGCTGTGCAGGTTAGACAGTAATCCATTTACCTGTAAGACTTCGTTAAACACATGCACATGATACATCTGTGAACCAGCTAGGTCTCAGCTATGTCTACAATAACCAGAAGAGCATACAGATGGGGATTAGGGAAGAGGACCCAAACAGTACTACAACTTGCAGGGAATTCTGAAGAACAGAGCTTTAACATCACAACCCAGTCAAATTTCAGAAGCAGGAAAAGAAGGCCAATCGGATAAATAAATAAACATAATGGATAATACAAGACACTAACATGCAAATAGCTATAAAAGAACTCAGGACCAGCTATCTAATCACTCATTTATTAACAGAGGAAGCTCACTAGTAAAGCACCTGTTCTCATATGCAACATGTGATGATCTGGTTAAAAAAAGAAAGAACTGTGTAAGAAACTGTGTGGAAGATTTTCAGTCCATATATTTCTAGTTAATCACTGTATATTAATCAGATCAGACAATAGTAGTAGAAGTAGCGAAAGTAAACCCGTCAAGTCAAAAAACAAAAAGTAATAGAAAATATATAATTGCACGGCATTACTAAGTATTCGAAAGTAATCCAAGCAAGGCAGGCAGTCTGTTACCAGTCGAAAATCCTGTACATCAGGCATGGGAGTGGTTTATTGCACTGTAAATCTTTAATTGTAATTGGTACATATGTTAAATTCCTTCCCCCCATCAGTGTGACATTCGATCTGGTCCTGCCCTACCTAGTAGCTGTCATAATAATATATAACCCTTATGTACTTTAAATAAAATTTATAATGATGTGGTACCTCTTATTTAACCAAATTAATAAGTAGATTATTAAGTCTGTGATTTTATCCAAGACAATATACTACATGGCTGGAAACATATCAACCTTAGTTCATTTGGCAATCAAAAAAATATATATATATATAAATGTATACATATACATTTTGCATATAAAAATCAATTTCTATTTTCATAACCTATTGTTTACAAAGATCGCTTTCATCCTTCTAGACTTCTTCAGGTCTGTGTAGAAGAACCCTAAAAACCTATACAACTGTATAATTAGTTAGTATGATTACACATCCTTTTGAATAAAATGGAAAAAAGAACCAGAAAAAAATAAAAATAAGAAAAAATATATGTATGATGATGGAAACAAAATATAAACTTAAATTTCAACTGATTTAAAATGGTATTTAAAACCAATTTGTAGAATAAAATAAAATAAAATACAATTAATTAGTCGTGCAAATAATGTGGCAATTTTCTAAGTTCCAGTGCACTTTTAATTGAACAGTAGTAATTTAGTCCAGGCTTCCTAAAAAGACTTCAGCTTTAATTGCCACGAGTTCATGTTTCTCCAGAATATTCGGGATGTCTCCTTCAAGATCACCTATGTCTACGCAATCCAGGATCTGGAACTTAAAACCTATGTGTCTTTTATGAAAAGAAAGGTGTTTGGCTAGTGCATTATTTTTACATCCAGAGTGGATTTCTGACAGATGACATGAAATCCTACACTTGAGTTTATTTACAGTCTTATCCACATAGAATGCATCATATTAATTGCACTGTGCCCTGTAAATTACTTTTTTTTAGTGTTACAGTCACCCCCTGCACTGGTTTTAATGATCTTCTTTATAAAAACTATCACCTTGCTGTATAAATATACAAAATGTACAATTAGTTTCACATCTTTTCGTGCTTCTCTCACATGGTCTAGGTTTAAATTCAACAAAACTTCTAATATTCCTGGCCTTCCTATAAACAAATGATGGGGCTTCACCTAAGATGTTAATCAGAAAAGGGTTTCCTGTGACAATGTCTCAGGTTTTCTTCAATAATAGTTTTGATACTGTGATAATCCAAAATGTATGTCAGGATGCAGCTATTTTTGCATTTGTTATTATCTGTGGGATTACTTAACATTTTTCTATTGGGGAGGTTGAGTGAAGGTGCTTCAGTCCTTTTCAGTTCTATAATGGGTTCCATGATGTTTTTTAACATCTGACTTTTATAGCCTCTCACTAGAAAATCATTCTCTAAATTGTTCAGGTTTCTCAAAAATGGTTTAATCTCTGTGGTAATTCGAGCTAATCTATAGCCTTGGGACTTCACTACATTATACTTGGTTGTTGTAGAATGTAGACTTTTACTGTGGAGTAATTTGTTAACCCTCGTTGGTTTTCTGAATAGATCAGTGGTGATTCTGTTATTGTTGGTGTCCTTGGAAATCTGCATATCTAAGAAAGTGGTTGAAGTACAGCTATGGGAAGAGGTAAACTTCAGGAAAGGGGTTGTTTAATTGAGGTAAGTGATAAAATCTCCAAGCTGCAAGGTGTTACCTTCCCACACAATAAAGACATCATCAATAAAACGTAAATAGCATGTGATCTGCGTTTAACACAAAGCCCTCCTCCTATTTGTCTAGGGCTATGTTAGCTATGCTGGGAGCCATGGCATTCCCTGTACACAATGCTCCCTCACAATTACTGCATAACAGCAGCTATGCAGTCTTTTAAGAAACATAATCAGGGTACACAGGCACAACTGCAAAGGTTAAGCAAGCTCATTAATCTTGTACTGGTCTTCAATTTCTTTACTTTCAATGGCAAACACTACAAACAAAAAACTGGTATAGCAATGGGGACTGCCATGGCTCCCAGCATAGCTAACATAGCCCTGGGCAAATGGGAAGAGGACTTTGTGTTAAACACAGATTACATGCAGCAGATCACATGCTATTTACGTTTTATTGATGATGCCTTTATTGTGTGGGAAGGTGACACCTTGAAGCTTGGAGATTTTATCACTTACCTCAATCAAACAACCCCCTTCCTGAAGTTTTCCTCTTCCCATAGCTGTACTTCAACCACTTTCTTAGATATGCAGATTTCCAAGGACACCAACAATAACAGAATCACCACTGATCTAGTCAGAAAACCAACGAGGATTAACTTATTACTCCACAGTAAAAGTCTACATCCTACAAAATCCAAGTATAATGTAGTGAAGTCCCAAGGCTATAGATTAGCTCGAATTACCAAACAGATGGAACCATTTTTGAGAAACCTGAACAATTTAGAGAATGATTTTCTAGTGAGAGGCTATGAAAGTCAGATGTACATCCTGGAACCCATTATAGAACTGAAAAGGACTAAAGCACCTTCACTTAACCTCCACAGTAGAAGAATGTTAAGTAATTCCACAGAGAATAACAAATGCAAAATTAGCTGCATCTTGACATACACTTTGGATTATCACAGTATCAGAAATGCTACTGAAGAAAACTGGGACATTGTCACAGGAAACCCTTTTCTGGTTAACATCTTAGGTGAAGCCCCATCATTTGTTATAGGAAGGCCAGGAATATTAGAAGTTTTGTTGAATTTAAACCTAGAACATGTGAGAAAAAGCACTAAAAGATGTGAAACTAATTGTGCATTTTGTATACTTATACAGCAAGGTGATAGTTTATTGCCCTTATTTAAAAGAAGATCATTAAAACTAGTGCAGGGGGTGACTAACACTTTACAGGGCACAGTGCAATGACTATGATGCATTCTATGTGGGCAAGACTGTAAATAAACTCATGTCATCTGTCAAAAATCCGCTCTGGATGTAAAAATAATGCACTAGCCAAACACCTTTCTCTTCATAAAAGACACACAGGTTTTAAGTTCCAGATCCTGGATCGCACAGACATGAGTGATCTTGAAGGAGACATCCCGAATATTCTGGAGAAACATGAACTCGTGTGGCAATTAAAGCTGAACTCTTTTAGGAAGCCTGGACTAAACTACTACTGTTCAATTAAAAGTGCACTGGAACTTAGAAAACTGCCACATTGTTTACATGACTAACTGCATTTTATTTTATTCTACAAATTGGTTTTAAATGCCATTTTAAATCAGTTGAAATTTAAGTGTGTATTTTGTTTCCATCATCATACATACATTTTTTTCTGGTTATTTTTTTCCACTTTATTCAAAAGGATGTGTAATAACAATACTAACTAATTATACAATGATATAGGTTTTTAGGGTTCTTATACAAAGACCTGAAGAAGTCTAGAAGGATGAAAGCGATCTTTGTTAACAGGTTATGAAAATAGAAACTGATTTTTACATGCAAAATGTATATGTATATATTTTTTGATTGCCAAATGAACTAAGGTTGATTTATTTCCAGCCATGTAGTATATTGTCTTGGATAAAATCACAGACTTAATAATCTACTTAATAATTTGGTTAAATAAGAGATACCTTTTATTTAAAAGTACATAAGAGTTATATATTATTATTATGACAGCTACTAGGTAGAGCAGGACCAGCTCGAATGTCACACTGATGGGGGGAAGGAATGTGAATTTAACATGTGTACCAATAACACTTTTTGTTTTACAGCACAATAAACCACTCCCATGCCCGATAAAAAAAAAAAATATATATATATATATATTTAGAAAGCTTGTGAGGAAATTATTACTCTATTTTTGTTTTACTTGGATCACTTGCCTGTGTACTTAAAAGGATTTTCGACTGGAAAGAGACTGCCTACCTTGCTTGGATTACTTTCGAATACTTAGTAATGCTGTACAATTATATATTTTCTATTATTACTTTTTGTTTTTTGACTTGCGTAAACTTTGAGTTTACGTTCGCTACTTCTACTACTATTGTCTGATCCGACTAATATACAGTGATTAACTAGAAATATATGCACTGAAAATCTTCCACACAGAGATGTTTCTTACACCGTTTTGTTTTTGGACCCACTACACTTTAGTGGGTTGTTTTGAGACTTCGGGGAAACCACGGAGATGACTTGTTTTTAATGATCTGGTTAACTGACCTTCTCAGAATCGTACATAATGTGTGTGGAAAATCAGGCAACCACAGCTAAGATTAGAGAATTGGAATGGTTAGAAGTGCATGCACAACCTTAAACCCACTCTACACTTCAAAGTGGAGGGGCTCTTACATAGGTTCATACTAGGCTATCTGCCCTAGGGCATTTATAAGCCTAGCCAGAATGTGTTTGGCTTTCGCCACCCATTTTAAATTTAATTTTGCTATGCCCTTTTTCGAGGTTAGTATACTGTGCCTCTCTAACAGTGACACAGAAGTGATACCCAGGGTAAACCTACGATCTCCCATCCACTCATCAAGATTCCTCTTGAAGAGAGTCAATGAGGGACTCTGCCTAACCTGGACTGGGATTTTATTCCAGAGTGAAGGGAGCCTCTGGGTTATGAATCTGTCCCTTCAGCATGTCCTATTTATTTCAGTGCTGAGGTTCAAGTCTCTTGAGCGCGTAGCTCGATGGGATTTGGATTTTCTGAGGTGCAGCATGTCCATTAATTCCGGGTTGGACATGGCTTTATACGTCAGGCACAGATCGCCTCTGAACAGGCGGTATGCCACTTTGTAGAGCTGGAGTTTCTTTAACCGGGCAGCATATGGCATCTATTTGAGCCCTTTGATCCTCCTTTACCCAATGGCTTCAAGAACAAACTCACTATATAGAAGTTATGTTCTTACCATAACGTTCCATGTTAGTTGTCTTCTTCTCGCCTTCTTCTTGCTGGATGGGTTCGGAGCCGACCACGGCTCGGCCACTCTAAAAGCTCGAGAGTTGGTTCCACCGGCCCGAGGCTCCCCTTATATCCCACAATGCTAGGCGAGAGTTACCTCAGATCTCGTTTGTAAGCTAACCCCAGCTTATAACAGTAACAGTATAACTGTAAAACAGAATCCACCTCTAACAACAGGAAGAAAAAGGGTGACCTACATCCTGAACCAAGAAATATGCATAATAGCATATGACTAAGAAAGAGGTGGTAGAAAGAGAGGTCACGATCACAACTCCTCTAGGTCTGTCCAGGCCAGGGGAAGGAGGGTGGGGCCTTAGAAGAAGGCGAGAAGAAGACAACTAACATGGAACGTTATGGTAAGAACATAACTTCTATATGTTAAGTTGTCTATCTCGCCTTCATTCTTGCTGGATGGGACCGTCCCTAGCACCTTGTCCCGGTGGCCTAACGGAACAGACTCCTGAGAACAGTGGAACCAAAATTAGCTCTATGCCTAGAAGCTAAATCCAACTTATAATGAGAAATAAAAGTGTGAGGAGTAGCCCAAGTAGCCGCTGCACAAATGGTGTCAATAGGCAGTCTGTCTTGGAAGGCTAAAGAAGTAGCCAAAGCTCTGGTGGAATGGGCTTTAGGTTTATTAGGCAATTTTGTTGTCTAATTTCATATACCAGGGAAATCAAAGATGTTAGCCATCTGGATAATGATACCTTTGAAACTGAAAGTCCCTTTCTGCTTTCCGCATAGGAGAGAAACAGCTGATCAGATTTTCTGAATTGTTTCGTCCTATCCAAGTAGTACCTTAATTGACGATGAACATCCAGGCAGTGTAATTTTTGTTCAGACCTATTTGAATACTCTGGAAAAAGACAGGAAGGTCAATGGTTTGATTTATATTTGATGTTGAAACCACCTTAGGCAAAAAGGACGGGTTAGTTCGTAAGGAAACTCTGTCCTTATGGAACACAAGATAAGGAGAACGACAACTGAGTGCTTGAAGTTCTGAAATTCTTCTAGCTGATGTGATAGCCACCAGAAAGAGAGTTTTCCATGATAATAATTTCAAGGAACATGAAGCTGCAGGTTCGAAAGGGGAAAGAATCAAAGAAGCAAGAACTAAAATTTAGGTCCCAAGGAGGAGGAGGATTTCTTATAGGAGGTCTGAGAAGAAAAACTCCTTTCAAAAAGGCTTTGCAAAGTTTGTGGGACATTAGGGCAGATTCAGAAATGCCCACATGGAAATTAGAAATCGCTGCCAATTGAACCTTAAGAGTAGATGGAGATGAACCTGCATGGAAGAGTTCAGCTAGAAAATCAAGGACTAGCTGGATGGAAGCGGTGAAAGGATCTATGTTCTTTCCTTGTGCCCAATATGAGAAGCGTTTCCACTTACTCAAATAAATCTTTCGAGTGGAAGATTTATGGGAAGCTATCAATATATCTCTAACAGAGTGAGATAATTGAGGAAGCCTGGCTACGGTTGGAACTGGAGGAACCAAGCAGTGAGGTTCAGAGAGGGGAGGGAGCGATGAAACTGACCCGACTGGTGGATCAAAAGATCTGGAACTAGGTCCAGATTCCACGGTCGCTCAAAAGAAATCGATGTAGAAAGGGAACCACACTTGTCGAGGCCAGTAAGGAGCAATGAGGATCAATGAGGCCTTCTGAGCGATAGCTTTCTGTATTACTTGAGAGATCAGTGGGAAAGGAGGAAATGCATACAGAAGTCCCGGGGCCAAACTTGGACTAGGCGTCCCTGCTGGGTTGGCCTGGTAAAGGGAATAGAGTGAAATATTCTCTGCACTTGCTGTTTTGGGGAGTAGCAAAAGATCGCAGCAAGGCTGACCCCACTTGAGAAAGATTTCTCTCACTACAGAGTCTTTCAGAGACCACTCGTGAGGCATGAGTATAGCTCTGCTCAACTTGTCCGCAATGTGATTGGACTTCCGGGATGTCGTTGCTATCAGAAACGGTGAGAAGAAATCGCCCATTGCCACAGTCTGAGTGCTTCTCGACACAGGGGTATGATCTGGTTCCGCCTTGTTTGTTGATGTACCACACTACAGACATATTGTCTGTCTGGATTGCAATCGCTCCCAAGGGAAGAGAGTCTAGAAGAGCTTGGAACGCTAAAAGCACTGCTCTCATCTCCAGAACATTTATGTGCAAGTGGCATTCGCTTGGTTGCCATGTGCCCTGGACTGTCCTGCCCTGATAATGCCCCCCCCACCCGATCAGGGAGGCATCCGTTGTCAGAGTAGCAACCGGAGGAGGTGGAACAAATGGTCTTCCCGACAGGAGCTGGGGAAGACATCCACCATATGAGATGCTTTTGCACGCCATGTGATCATAATGGTGTGAGACATTGGAAGTTCCTGGTATGACCATTGGGTAAAAGCATCCACTGAAGGATCCGCATGTGGTATCTGGCCAATGGAAGGAGAGGTATGGCCGCTGCCATGATTCCCAACACCTTTAGAACTAACCTGGCTTTGACTCTGTTGTTGTTGAGAAGAAGTGACACCAATTTGTGAATGTCTGATATCCTTTGGTTCGTTAGCCTTGCAGACATGTTTATAGTATCTAAATTTGCCTATGTAGGTAATAGTACGACAAGGCGACAAAACAGACTTTTCGCAATTTATTGAAATACCCAGTTTTTGACAAACGCGAAAAGTATAATCTCTGGCCATCAGAAGGAGATGCTTGGTGGGAGCTGTGAGAAGCCAGTCGTCCAAATATGGAAACACCTGGAATCCTTGTCGGCACAGGTGAGAAGCTACCACTGCCATGCATTTGGTAAACACCCGGGGAGCAGTGGTGAGACCAAAGGGCAGGGCCCTGAACTGAAAATGACTGGTTCCCAGCCTGAAGCGGAGGAATCTTCTGGAGCGTCTGTTCATTTTATGTGATAGTACGTCCCGAAGGTCTATAGAGCACATCCAGTTTCCTTTGCCCAAAAGGGGAGAATGGATTGCAGCGTGACCATCCGAAATCTTGTTTTCTTGACTGATTTGTTCAAGACACTGAGATCCAAAATCGGTCTCCAGTCCCCTGTTTTCTTTGGAACTAAAAAGAACCTTGAGTAGATTCCGGATCCTTGTTGGTCTGCTGGCACTGACTGAATTGCTCTTTTGCAAGCAGTTTTGAAATTTCCAAAGCTGCTGTATCCCTTTGAGCGGTGTAACATCTGGAAGGGATTTTTTGACTGATTTGGAAAACGAAGAAAGGGGATAGAATAGCCTTCGAAATGATGGACTGTACCCATTTGTCTTGAGTCAGGGATAGCCAGGCTTCTGGGTACAGTGACAATCTTCCCGACTGCCTCGAAGATGGGCAGTCGGGCAACACCTCAGGGATGCTGAAAGGGCTTGTCAGGAAAGGCTTCCCGATTGCCCTGGTTCTGCGGACCCCCTGCCCCTAGGGCGTCTACCATTGTTATTCCCCCTCTGCCTCTGGTAGGAAACGACTCTGTGCGTCAGGCGAAGTCCCTTGAGATTGTTTACGGAACCACATCTTCCCACCCTTCTGGCCTTTGGGGTAAGGCCTAGAAGGAGTCGAAAAACAGACTCCGACGGCAGAAAGGGTCTTGCCATCAGTCTCGCACCTAGTCAGGGTTTCTTTCACTTGAGGACCAAAGAGAGATGATCCATCAAAAGGGGAGTTCGTGAAAGACGTCTTGAAAGGGTCCGCAAAATTGCATAGCCGCATCCAGGCGTGTCTACGTAAAGCTACACCTGTCCCTGCGGCTCTGCTCGCTCCATCGGCCGCATAAGAGAGGAGGCGCTGAGGAGAACATCCGCTTCCCGTACCTATCCATGGACCTAGATTCCTTGTTAGGTGGATGGACAGGCACTGAAGGATCAGCCAGTTCCTTCTTTGTGGCGGCAGCTACCACCATAGCATCCACAGAAACTCCTTTTGATAAAAATTGCTTGTCTGATGGAGCTGTGATGAATTTAGAGGGTCTCCTGGGAGTGGGGTCCACTGAATCAGGAGCCGTCCATGCCTTCTTAGCAACCACCTGCATGAGGGGGTCGAAGGGGGACACCCAGGAGGTGGAAGGGCGAGAGCCAAACGCCTCAAGATACACAGATTCGTCCTCCGAAGGGTTGAGGGCTGGCCAATTTCCCTCTGTTTCAGGATCTCCAGAATGTCTGCAAATGAGACATCTTCAGAAGGGGAACCGGGGGAACCCTCAGAATCATCCAGATCTGTGTCTGACGTGATAGACTCAGGTGGGTCAATGTGCTTCCTCTTGCACTTCCTCTTCCGAGGGGCTCTTCTGCCAAATCAGGAGAGGCCTCGAAGAGGATGAAATCCCCACAGGGGCTCGTGAGGAGCTGGCTCTGTGTGGTCTGGGATGAGGGAGTGAGTCGACTTACCCTGAGGCAGCATAGAGGGAGGGGCTGACGGAGCCGACTGTGGAGTAGAGCCAGGCTCTAACACACTCCGCATGACCTCGAATGCACCCCTGTCAGGCAGAGCCAGAGGTCCCCGCCCGAGGAGCTAAGAACCCTCGGCACCGACAGTGATGGCTCCGAGGTCGATGTCGAGCCGAACTCACCAGCCAAGCACCGAGAGGGAGAGGGGGTCGGACAAGGGTCCGATGCCACTCACCCCTCGAGCCGACGAGGGAAGTCCGCCGAGATTCCTCCAAAGAAGAAAATGGAGCCGGCACGGAGCCGAAGACAATTGTCTCGGCCCGGCAATCACAGTCTCGGTTCCGACGACCCGGCTCGAACTCAAAAGAGTCAAGGAGGAAAGAGTTGATGGACGGGGCAGGCACCGACTGATGAGTCGGGCTCTGAAGCATCTGGGCTAGTGCCTCGGACTTAAGTAGTCGACTCACCACTCTCTGAAGGTCATGATCGGACAGCCTCGATGACCTAGAGGAATGAGACCTTTGGCTCCGTTCAGACAGCAGGGGAGATCCTGGAGCCGAATGAACGGAGCCAAGAGAAGGTGACCTAGACCTCTTTCTAGTTGTCTGCTCCGAAGGTCTTGTCGGAGCCGACACGGTACTCGATAACCTCGGCTCCGGCCGAGCCGAGGAAGCCACAGAAACTGTGGACTGAGACTTATCGGCTCCAGCCAGAGCCGATAAAGGCAAAGGTTGAACAACCTGAGGTCTCGGCTCAGAAGCCGGAGCCGAAGACCTCGATGCCTTAGAGGGCTTCCCTGCTGAAACTGACAGGGAATCCTCTGGCTTCAACAAGCCTCTCAGAATCAACTTGTTTTTTCTTTCCTGCAGGACCCTGGGGCTGAAGCCATGGCACACAGCACAGGAGTCCTGCAGGTGCAAAGGCCCCAGACAATAGACACAAGAAGTGTGAGCGTCTGTCAGAGACATTTTCTGACAGCACGCATCACACTTCTTGAATCGAGACCTTTGCTTCTTTTGACATTTCCCTAACTGACAGGTGTACACAAACACACACCCAAACACACAAGTTATACCCTGTCAGCAAAAAATAATAATTTTAGTAGAAATACTAAAAATTAAGTACAAAAAATTAAAGTAAACTACACAAACACTCCCTAGGGAAGGGAAGGCCAAAGGCCCAAAGGGAGAACCAACGGTTCTTTTAGTAAAGAAACGGGAAATATTAGGGTCGGGATAAAGTTCTATGATCTACACTAATCTAGGAAGAATTTAACTTAAAAAGGGGAAAAAAGAGTAACTTTTAGAAGAAAAAGCTAACACTCACCAGGAACCGGTAGAAGCAACCAACCTCGAAGCTGTAGCGGCAAACG
>NC_056746.1:1362671855-1362684355 GCF_019279795.1 Protopterus annectens
CAAGCAGAGATCGCCTCCAAGTAGGCGATATGAAACAGAGAATAGTTGGGAGGTTTTGAGTCTGTCCATATAGGACAAGTGTTTAAGGCCTAGGATCCGGTGAATAGTACCATAGAGTATTCTGTAATGTTGGGCATTTGTCTGGAGCGTACAACAGGTTGTGGGAATGTCAACTGGTTTGGGAGTTCAAGCCAGTTTAAATGTTTTAATCCAAGGCAATGGTGTATTTTATAAGGCTGTTGGCAAATTTTGCTATTTTGTAGTAGCAGGAGGCTAGTTTAGTTTTGTACATTGTGTCAATAAGAATGAGAAAGCATACAACAGAGAAGGAAGGAGGTATGCTGCTGCTAAGGTAATCCTTGCTTGATCTGTCAAGTAGTACTTAGCCCTATAGAAGGAACAGAGTCTTTGGTTAGTTTTCTTGATGGAATGAAGTACTTTGTCATCAAATTTGAGGTGGTCATCTAGCATGACTCCAAGCAGTTTTGTTTGGCTTATGGTTTCTATTTTTGTACTACTTGAGATAATATGAAATGTGTGTTTCGTGTTAAGGTGTTGTTTTGGAGTAAATAGCACAAGTATTTTTGGCGTCAAGCAGCAAGTTTGAAACATAGCTAAAAAATTCTGTCAGTGAATGACTTTTTGAGCGATTTCCTGTAATTTTGTTATGGAGGGGGAAGAGCAGATAAGGGTGAATCATGGGAGTATTGTACGAGAGTGGAAAGTGTTGTAGCGGTATGAAGTTTATTTATGAAAATATTAACTAGAAGGGGGTCAAGTACTGACCCTCAGGGAACACATCGATTGAAATGCCGAAAGGTTTTGTTGCCTGGTGATTGCATAAATAACTGAAACCAGGAGAGGGAAGGGCAAGTGAGACCTAGTGCTGCAAGGTTAGAGGAGCTTTTGGTGAGACACCATCAAATGCTTTTGAAAGTTCACGGAAAAGTGAAGAAACTGGAAGAACCTCATTTCTGTACTGGTTTACTATGCTGGTGAAGTTGAGGTGGTCAGTAGTAGTAGCACTGTGGTGGGCCTGAAACTGTGCAGGGTGTAGGTTGTGTTTGGTTATAGGTTCATAGGTTCATACTAGGCTATCTGCCCGAGGGCATTTACAAGCCTAGCCCATAGTTTTGTGGCTTACGCCACCCCTTTAGTATGGGGAACTATACCCATTATTTTGCTGTGCCTCTGTTGAGCAGTGACACTGAGGTAATCCCTGGGGTATATCTGCGATCTCCCATCCATTGGTCAAGATTTCCCTTGAACAAGGCCAGTGAGGTGCTCTGCCTCACATATACCGGGATTTTATTCCACAGCATAGGGAGTCTTTGGGTGATGAATCTATCCCTCCAGCACGCCCTATTAATAGGGTTTAAGTCTCCGCCTTGTGGCTCTGATGGATCTAGATTTTTGAGGTGAAGCATATTCATCAAATCTGGGTTTGACATGGCCTTGTATGTTAGGCAAAGGTCACCTCTGAGCAGTGGCGACTGACTGAATAGAGCTGGAGTTCTTTCAGTCGGGCAGCATAGGACAGATGTTTGATATGTTTCATAAACTGAGAGGAATACATATCTCAAGGATTTAAGAGGGGGTGATTACCTACAGACCTACTGCTATCCTAACTTTGTTAAAATACCTCCTTTGTGAAGGGGTACAACAATGGATTTCTTCCAGATAGATGGGGCATAGTTTTCAGTTATTGACCGGTTGATTGGAGACAGGGAAGGCTAGAGCTTTCTGTACATATTCTGAGGAACTCGGTGGGAAGGTTATCGGCAGCTGAGGCTGTTGCTTTTAACTTGGCTATTTTTTTTAAAGGTTGATGTTGAGACAGGATGAAAACAGACAATGTATTGCTTCCGAGAAAAGATGGAAGTTGGAGGTGTGAAGCAATGTTGTCACTGATTACTGATGGAACTGACTCGATAAAATGACTGTTTGAGTGGCAATGGACTCAGTACAAGGACAGGCTGCACACTGGGGTGTAATAGCTTACTTAGAGAGTGGGCCAAAATAGCTTGGGGTTGCTTTGGTGCCAGAGATCACTGTAGTAGGATTTCTTGGCAGATTTAACAAGGATTTTGGTGTAGTTTCTGAGATACTTAAAATTTTGGTAGGCATGTCATGTTTTCTTCTTATACCATTCTTTATCTCTTTGCAGCATGAGCTGTTTGATCTCTTTTGTCAGCCAAGGTGCTGTGTTAGATTTTACCCTTCTTGTCCTAACTGGTGCTAAATCATTTAGTAATTTTAGGATATAACGGAACTGAGTAACTGCTTCACCTAAGGGCATTACTCTTAATACATTCCAGTTGTAGTGGGACAGGGCTGTAATAATTGTGTCTATCAATTTGGTTAAATTGTGTGCTTGTTTATTTGGGTGAACCATGGTGTCCAATTACACAGGTTGGGAGGTGGTCACACAGTATCTGGTAGGAAGGCAACCAGATCATTTTATATTACGGGGTGTTTGTGTCAATATTCAGTCCAATGTGGACCGCCTATTAGTGCTTTTGTTGATTCTAGTGGTGGAGCTTATTAGTTGGGTGAAGCCAAACAGATGGAGTCCCCGGGGTTTGCTGCTGTTTACGGATTGCCAGTCTATACTAAGGTCACCTATGATAAAGGTTCCTGGGAGATGCAAGGCATTCACTGTAGGATATTTTTGGCTGTGGTAATGATGTTGCCTTGTGGCATGTATACTGCTGAGATGCATATAGATTTCTTTTGGTGATTCTGAAATATGTAAATCAGAAGTTCAGCATTATTAAATTCTGGGATATTTAGATGGGCTGGAGTTATTTCCAAGTTTTTTTTTTTTTATATATAAAAAAGTTATAACCACCATCCCTCCCTTTTAAAGGAGAGCCACACCCACAGACTCAAAAAAACATGTTTATTTCATCATAGTTTGGCATTTCCTACAGTTTACCACCACTCTGGGACTATTTACAAGTTTTTAAATATTTTTATATGTAATTTTTGAGTCTGAACACATTGGGTCTAGCATCTTGAAGGGATCCGGATTGTTTTGTCTGTCTCTAGGTATCCCACAATGCAGTGCTTGTCTGTAAAAAAAAAAAAACACACGTCTCTTTCTTCCTAAAGCTCCTGTCACTGCATTGACTTTACACACATAAAATTAATGGAATGAAAGATAGCAGTATAAGTAACATTTTATGCCGTTAAATGACTACTTAAACCACACACAGTACAAATGCCACAGAACAGACTTCAAAGTGCTGTTTACTGCTGCTTCTTTTTATAATGGCTAAATTGCAGTATTTTGTGAAGACTAAATTGTACTACTTCAACTCATGTCCCACCCCCTTTCACACCTAACTTTCCTAGCTGTCAAAGTGCTAAGGGTAATTTGAGCAGTTACCTCCTGTGATTGACATCTCACAGCAAGAGACTTGACTCGCGCACTGTTTCCCCGTTCTAGCCTTTACTTTCTGTATGGCTAGGGAAGAACCAGGGTGCTATGATATCAAACCATTGGTGGGTTTTGTAGGACAATCGTGGTGGTCAGCTTGGGAAGGGAACTGGCCATAAAACTATATTTACTGGCCTTGATGACATCAGTGAATTGGAGACTGCAGCAAGCTTTGCCAGGGGGGGATAAAAGTCTTTTTGAAAGTAAAACCACCATAGTACATTAAGGTACTGTTCTAGTGGAGAGAAAGTCAATTTAAAATATTTTAAATGCTGTACTGTTGTTTAGTCATATCAGGGACTATAAATAGGGAGAAAAGGACAGAGAATTTGAGCATTTAATAATAGAATCCCGTTGTCCTTAAGATTTCTGTCCATTTCGAGTAAAACCTGGGGGAATAATTTCATTGTAAAGTTATTTCTTATTTTGGCTCGTGATTAGAATGTCTGGGAGTAAAAAATCTAGACATACACAGATAATATAAATTTTGTTGCAGATGCTTCGGAGGTTAATGCTGAAAAGAATGACGTTGGTTTCATTACCTGATGAGAAAACTGTGTTGGGAGCTTTGGAAAGTAATGGGTTGGCCATGGTGGGTAGATGACATACAGTCATTGTGAGTTCAGATGGTGAAAGCTTAGATGGTGGGTAGGAGAACGAGGAGATTTGGTAAGATGATGGCCATGTGTTATATTAATGAAAGGTGTGGTATGAGAACTGGACAAAAACAGGTGTGGTAAAGGGTGGGGAGATGTTTTTAGGGTAATTTATATATATATATATATATATATATATATATATAGATAGTTAAGGTAGTGGAGAGTGGTTAGGTTGTGTGCAGAAAGCTGTATGGTACGAGTTAGTCATCCAAAGTAGTAGCTAAAAGTAAATTTAGAAAAAAAGAGACCTAGATTTGATGCAGCCAAGACTGTCAGGGAATATTTTTGCCAGATCCTGCTCACCTAGTGGCCCTTTCCACAGAACTGCTGATGCCCTGATTAAACTACACACAAGGGCCAAATCTCTAAACCAGGGTAACAGTCACTATCAACACCAATGACAGATTTAGAGATGCCAGTGCTAGGACGAACACAGCTTGGAGACTTCCTTTCCCATGGGTTTGCTGCATCAGGAGTAAGCCTTTCAAGAATTCTGGCATGCACTCTACAAGAGTCAAAGGTCACTTAGTAAAAACATCTATAGAACACCTAGTTGAAATGGGGATGGGAAAACAGGTCAAGGAAGGAAACACAGGAAGCCTGAAACCCAGAAGAGGCTGTATCAGAGGATCCAATAATAATTACTGATGCGAGTTTCACAAACGTCCCAAACAGGTGGTCAGCATCCTTGACTACCAGCTTAGGAAAAGCACTGACATGGAGATGTGGGATTCGGCTTCAATGTGGGGATTTGTAGCTTTATAACCCTATGGCCTGGATAACTTTACAATAACCTTATGACAAACCCAAACTTTTGAAAAAAGGGAATATTTTCCTTACAGTATGACTTTTGTTCAAAATTAAATGGAGGAATCAAAGGGAAGGAAGGTGACGGTGCTCTCTACCCACAGCAAAAAGTCTTTTTTGACAGAAGAATATTTTTATCACCTTCCTCCTGTAGCATTCAACTACATCTCTAAATCTGACATAAAACACCTGTGATGACATGCCAAGTGAGATCTGAGGCATTGATGACATTTTAATATGCATATCAGCAGGTGGAAGAGGGCGGCCATGGTGGTGCAGCAGTTAGTGTTGCCGCCTCACAGCAAGAGGTTCTCCGGTTCGATTCTCGGCTGGGATGCCTTCTGTGTGGAGTTTGCATGTCCTCCCTGTGGTCACATGGGTTTCCTCCGGGTGCTCCGGTTTCCTCCTACATCCCAAAGACATGCAGTAGGTGGATTGGACACTCTAAATTGGCCCTAGGTGTGAGTGTGTGCCTTCTGTGGAAGGTTGAGCGTCGGGCTAGCAACTCAACACCGTAAAACTCCACTGCCAATCATAAGCGGACAGATGATCCGCTGTGGCGACCCCCAACTGGGAAAAGCCGGAAGATCATCAGGTGAAACAGACAGCTGCAGAGACGGAGGAAAGAGAGGACATCATAAGCCCTCAAATATAGCCAGTCATAAGTTATCCCAGAATGGAAACAAAAATTGTCAAAATTCTCAGAGAGAAAAACAAGAACAGGTAAGAAGAAATACAAATAAAGTAAAGTAGTTACAGTGCTTGCACCACTACTAAATCAGAAAACACACAGAGCATGGGACCGGTTTCTCTCTCTCATGCATGTGTATACCAATAGAGAACAAGAGACAGAGAGAGGGGGAGGTTACGCTGCTATGGGGAATGATGGGAAAACAGCTTGGGAACGTTTTTAACTGATTAGTAGTTCCAACACCTTTGATGTAATGGACCTCTTACGAAAATCACAAAATGCAGGAGTAAAACTGCAGTTACATTATCTTGTACAAGTTTACTTATAATCTTGCCTGCCAAGAATCACAGCCATTAAACACAAAACTGGAAAAAAAAAAAAAACAGTATAAAAAGTAAAATTAATAAAAAAAAACTGAAACAGAATAACTGCACAGCTGAGGAACGATAAGAATACAGCAGAAAACCAGACTAATGAACTTATAAAATTGTAATAAATTACTATAGTTTTAAAGTTCATTAGTCAGTTTCCTGCTATTCTTATACTTTCATCAGCTACAGTCATTTTTGTGAAGAATAAATTCAAACAAAATTGATTTTGCGTACAACTTCTAAAAGGTGTATTTTTTAGGACATTCCCAACCCAGATGATGGTGGACGACCTCATGTTATCACTGGGGGAAGAAAGTCACAAAGTTAATAGGCCTTATGCTTCAAATGCTGGACTCAAGATGTCTCAAGTGGAGTTCTTGGAATCTTCAACAAACCCAGCAAGATGGAGCTGGGACATTTAGCTAGTACACAACTAAAAACTTTGAGGTATGAGGGACCCACACCATGTGTGGCTAAACAGACTTTAGATCCTAGACTCGAGCTCCTCTCTTTTCTCACAATGCAGTACACTACCTCTAACTCCTCAGATCCAGTTTGCTGCCTATGTGTATAGAATTATAGAGACAGGACAGATACGGAAGAACTACCACTCAAATGTGGAATTCATGTAACCCTAATATCGTTATAAAAGATAAGGCCAGGGGGTGGCTGGGAGGAAGATGAGGAAGAATAAAAATGGACAACACAGATACCATAACTTGGTAAGTACATAACTCCTAAATCTGATGTTATCCTTTCCATTCTTCCTCACTGATGGATTAGAGTCCCCAGCTATGCAATTCTTGGGAGGACCTGAAGGAAGGATTTGCCAGAGCACTTGTCGAATCAAAGGAAAGTCTGATTCTGGAGACAATGCCATATTATAAAGCATCCCAAGGTTACGATTGTAAAAACAAGTGACTGTATTAGAGATAACAGTAAAGGAAACCAGGGTAAAAGGCTGATGTAGTAGTCACAAATGTGGTAGAATGGCTTTGGGGTGAATGGACAATTCTAAACCACTTGGAAAATAAATCAGCGAAATACGATCAATAATCTATTTGGCCAGGATAATTTATGGGAATGCTCACGAAACGCTGTCAGATGTTAATTAGCAGATCTGCACTGTTGTTCCCATGAAAAAATAAACATAATTGGCAATTTTGAAAGGATAAATACTGATAACTACATAGATTTCTATTCTTCACTATAGAACAGAAATTCTCAAAATGAAGACAGATGAAGTGGCCCTGGACCTAAAAGAGTGGGCTTTTAGAGGACGGGCCAATCTCCAGAATCCCTGGAGAATATAACAGACGAGACCAGAGAGAGGGGAACCACACTAGCAGAGACCAAAAAAGGGAGGAGGAGGACGGCAGAGCTCTAACCTGCTGGCTTTTGCAGAAACTTCAAGATCTAAAGAGAATAAGCATAAAGGAGAGACAGAGAGACCAATTCTGAAACCAAGTATCCTCGAAGATTTCCTCGGTGGGGGAACTACAGAGAAGTATCTTCTGTACTTGTTGCCAAGGGGAAAAATAAGAAGGTCGTAACAAGATAAGAAGGTCGTAACAAGATCGTCCCCCAAAGGCTAAAAATCAGGTTCATAACTGAATGAGGGCACACCCAAGAGGAATTAGACTAGGGCTACTGAGTCTCTCTGGCAGAGCACTGGATTTCCCAGAGTATGTGAATGCAATTAGAAAGTGGTACCTCCTTATTTGCCAGTATACTAAGTTAAGTATCATTGCTGGAAAGATGCACTTATCTAGCCAAACTGGAGGTAAAGCTCTCGCCAACCAAGACTGAACTTGACAGTCAAGAGGAGAAGGTAATCACTTGCACCACACATCACATAGTCTCACTAAATCTACACCACCAAAATCCACACATATAAACACAAAAACATTTGCGAGGCTCTCAATAATAATCTGCTCAAGCAACAGAAACCTCCAAAGGAGAAATGCAAGCAACCTCCACCCCCAACACAACCCAAATGACACAGCCCGCAGACTCACTGTGCCACTCAACCACAGCCAATAAGGCAAAACAACGTACCCAAACACTAGTTATAGGCGACTCCATAGTCAGGCACACTGATGTCCCACTCACCAGGCTAAACAAGGAGAAGGTTACAGTCAGCTGCCTGTCGGGTGCCAGGATCTGCCACATAACCCACGCACTCAGGTCACTCTACAACAAGTAGAAATAGGACTCATTGTCCATGTTGGTGTGAACGACCAGAGATGTACCTCCCTGGACTACATGGAGAGAGACATGGAAGAGCTCTCCGATCTTGTAGCCCAGGCAAGTATGACCCTAGCCCTGAGTACCAGAATGATACCGCAGTACAAGGACAAAATGATTGACCAACAATTGGCTAAGCTTCTGATGTCACTCTAAAGGGATCCAGTATCTGTCTGCCTGGGATGACATGGTCGACAGACCACCATGCTTTGCCAGAGATGGCCTGCACCTGTCACCCCTGGGCTTCTGGATACTGGCTAAGGTTCTTGCCGCCCCTATAGTGCCTTTTTTCAGGCAAGGTTTAAATGACAAATTCACCAACATAACAGGAACAAGCAAGCAAAAACTGAGGGTAATGCTACTCAATGCTAGAAGTCTAAATCTCAAATTGCACTCACTTGAGGCACTCCTTAAAATGGAGAACATTGATATCTGTGCAGTGACTGAGACCTGGTACAAGGCTGCAGAGAGCACCCCTGCACTACCAGGCTATAACTCACACCACACCTTTCGGCCATGTAACCTGGACCAGAACACCAAAGGCGGAGGTGTGTCCATATTCATTAAGGATATCCACACCTCCAGGCTAGTTGCTCAGCATAATGCAGCCGAGGTTATCCATGTGCAACTAACTCTGGGCAGAACTGCAATCCAAACTGTAGCTTGCTACAGATCCCCCACCATGCCCCAGGATTCCCACTCCTCTTTTCTTGATGTACTGGAAAATATTAGGGTTCAACCAAACGCCCTAATAATGGGCGATTTCAATTACCCCACCATTAAACTGGGAAAACTAATGTACAAACTCCTTCGCTCAACGCTTTTTGGAATTCATAAACTCAAATTCCCTGGATCAACTTATCCACACCCCCACCAAGGGCAACAATATCAAAGATCTAGTCATTACCAACATGAGTGACCGGTGTTCCACACCTGAAGTCAACGCCTCATTGGTCCGATCCAACCATCACCCTTGATATCCACATCCCACCCCCACCCCTCATTAAGGAAACCACGGTAAAAAAAATGTCTCCAAAGCCAACTTCATGCTTCTTAAGACAGAAGTGGTGAACTTCATGACACCCATGCAGATGGACAATACAGTTACGACTACTGAATCCTACACAATTGCACTTTATAAGCATTTACACGAGTGCACGGATCGTGCTATCCCAAACAGAACCATGACGCTATCCTCCAAAAAAAGGAAGCCAATCTGGTGGTCCCGTGCCATAAACTGTACACAGAAGGAAGAAACTGTTGCAAAAGACAGTAAAATCCCATGAGTGGAGGAGCTCCCTGGTCAGCCTCAGTAAGAAGCTGCGATCCCTGATAAAATCTCCAAAGCTAGCTATGAAAACAAAATTGCCACCGATTCTAAAGACAGCCACAAAGCATTCTATAGCTATGTCAAGAATCTCAATGGCAACACTCAGATCTGCTCTGAGTTACAGCACAATGGCACTAAATATACAGACCCAACGGATATTGCCAACATCCTGGCAGATGTGCTAACTTTACCCCGCTCTCACCCCCTAAAGAGCACATCTCTATACCAGAAGAATGCAAAGTTCCCATAAACACGGCTGCACAGGTAAAAACCACACTCTCCAAAGCCAAGAACACAGCATCCATGGGACCAGACAACATCCCAGGCTACGTTCTACACGAACTGCAGAATGAACTGGCACCCCACCTAAGTACCATGTTCAATCATAGCCTCACCTCAGGCTTTGTTCCCACTGAATGGCACACAGCGACTGTTATCCCACTCCACAAGGGGGGAGCCACCACAGACCCTGGGAACTACCGCCCCATTAGCCTGAAGAGCCTTGTCTGCAAGGCCAAGGAACGTATCATCATGGGACTTCTAAACAAAGACATTGGTAATCTCCAAACTCTGGACCCCACCCAGTTCGGGTTTGTAAAAGGCAGATCATGTCTCCTAAACCCGATTGCTTTGTCACCAAAGCCATAGATGAGGGTAAGGTGGTTCACACAGCCTATCTAAACCTTGCCAAGGCTTTCGACACCATCCCCCATTCTGGAATTATAGATAAGCTCACTAAACTAGGTATAAATCCCCATGTCATAGGATGGGTTGCCAACTGGCTCACTGACAAAACCCACACTGTGAAAGTAGCAGACTCCAAATCCGACTTCAGACCACTGACAAGTGGAGTAACACCGGGTTCAGTCCTGGGTCCTCTCCTGTTTGGTATCTACTTCTCTAAAGTACAGGCTAACACAGAAGGTCTTTGGCTAACAAAGTTTGCAGATGACTGCAAACTAGGAGCCATACTCGAAACTCCTAACGATGTGGACATCCTACAAAAGAGCCTCACTGAGACAGATGCCTAGTGTCAAAGCCATGGCCTAAACCTAAATGCCAAAAAGTGCACTGTCATCCCCATTTGGTAAAAACTCTGTACCCATGAACTACCACATAGGTGGCAGTAGACTTAACACCGAACATGTGATAAGACACCTTGGGACACAGGTGGAAAGTAGTCTCTCCTTTGGTAATCACATTGCCACAGTAGTCAGGAAATCCTTCTATGTGGCACACCATCACAAAAGGTTTCACATCCAGAAAGAGAGAGGTCATTGTTCCCCTCTACTTATCACTCATTAACCCCATTATAGAGTACAACGTCCCTTTTGGTATGTACCTCACAAGACATCTACAACAACTGGAAAGGCCGCAGAAATACCTCACAAAGAGGATTACCGGCCTCAAACAGATGTCCTACACAGACAGTCTCAAAAAACTCCAGCTTTACTCCATCGCATATCGCCTACTCAGAGGTGAACTTTGCCTAACATACAAAGCTATGTCAAGCCCAGAGCTGTTGGACATGCTCCACTTGAAGTCCCAATCCCTCTGAGCTACATGCTCTAGGGACCTAAACCTTGTCACCACAATAAACAGAACATGCCGGAGGGATAGATTCCTGTCCCAGAGACTTCCCATACTCTGGAATAAACTACCTATCTATATCAAACAAAGCTCCTCATTAGTACTCCAAGAAAAATCTTGATGATTGGATGGGAAATAGGAAATTCACCCCGGGGATCACTTCTGTGGCTCTGCTCGACAGTGGCACAGGAAAATAATTTTCTTGGCTGTCAAAAGCCAGAGTTCCTTTTTGGCTAGGCTTGTATAGGCTGTAGGGCCAATAGCCTAGTACCTACCTATGAACTAACATGTTGCAGATGTGCACTGTAGTAGTCTCCAGAAGAACATCCTGAAAAGCTTGCAACATAAGTAAGACAGCTCTCTTCTCTAAGACATTAGCATGCAATCTGGTCTCCAGGGAACACCATGTGCTTTAAACCATATTGCATTTCCAAATGCTTCCCCCCAACTCCAGACGGAAGGCATCCGTGGTCTTTGTGGCTGTGGAGGGAAGGGAGACATCCATGGTCATTACGGTTGAGGGGGGACCTGCCTCTAGGAACAGGTCATCTGACCGGATCCACTAGCGAAAATTACTTTTACAAAAATGGTTTTCTATGAACAGATAGAGGCTGAAATGAACAAAACCACAAACCTGCAAAATTAATCTTGTAGGAGGGGGAAGAAGTAACAGCAAGTCTCTCACTAGGTTTCTAAAAGCTGTGATACAGGGAAAAATAAGAGAGGCTATCTAGTTTGCGGTATACAAGTAAGAGCTTATGAAATCCACTTTCTATACAGAGGATAGGTTCAATTTTGCCAGATATATAGTCCTGATTATATATATATATATATATATATATATATATATAAATAAATATTTCAGATACGGAAACGCCAGACATCCTTTGAACCTCAGGGGAGCAGCCACTAGTGCCATACATATGGAAAGACATCTGAGGGTGTGGTGGGTCTGAATAACAGAGCTCTGAACTGGTACAGACGGACTCCCAGTGCTTAATTCGAAACAGTAGCCCATGTCCTGAAAGGTATAGAGGATATCCAATCATCCTAGTGCAGAGGCGACAGGGTGGACTGAGCCATAATTAATCGGGACTGACTTCTCTACATACAGGATTGCTTAGACACAGTAACAGGTTCTGCACCAACATGAGACGTGCCCTAATTTTCTGACCTTAGTGATTTCCCAGAAAACTACAATATCGTAAGGACAGTGAAAAAAGGCAGAAAGAAGACAGAGGCATAGATATGAAAAAAGATTTTGTAGCCAAGAAATACTAGTCCTGAGACTGCAGACTAGTCAAAAGTTAGTGAAGAAACACCAACAAAATACCTGATTACATAAGAGAAGGACAAGGGAACA
>NC_056746.1:1362689355-1362731855 GCF_019279795.1 Protopterus annectens
ACATGCTGGTCAGCACTGCCCAACATAGGAAATCTTAATGTTCACACAGTCCTACATTTATTTGGGAGCAGAGCTACTGAGCATTCCATGCAGGGAAAGGTGCAGACTCACTGCAATTTAGTCCTTACTGAAGTTAGAGCTGTGCAAGTACATTCATCATAATCCTAGATGTTTAAGACCACTGGTGTAGTACGAGTCAAAGTGGGAATTACAGCAGAGAACTTAGACCTATCTAGCCTGATTTCTACAGGTTTTAGACATCCCCATACATGGCTACTATTCTATCAACCTTGAATTCGAGTGCAATCTAGGCAACAACATTCTTATTTTCCCCTTTTTCTAGTCAGGGAGTGGTCACCAATAAACACATTTTTGAGACCAAACAAGAGAGAGATGCAGGCCACCCTGAAAGGGCAAAAAAAAGGTAATTCTCATTCCTAAACAAGGATGAGAAAGGGGGTGAACGCAAGCAGTGATTTTACTCAAGCATTGAATATCATGCTGGACATCTATTTTCACTGTAGGGATCGCTGCTACAAACATTATGAATTACTGCACGTGGGGTTAGTATTAAAGCAGGACTGAAACACGTCACAGGCAGTTACAAAGCATGCCTAGCTGCAGGAGAGATGTCTCTCCTGTAATGAGAACTACCACTTTAGATGATCTTCTACGCTCTTTATTCTAACTACCCCTTTCTTCTGCCTACTGTACATTATGATTATTACTTTTACTGATGCATTGCTATCGGCACACATGTTGCTCAACACTAGAAGTCTAAAATCTCAAAATCCACTCGCTCGAGGCACTCCTTAAAATGAAGAACATTGATACTTGTGCTGTAAGAGAGACCTGGTTCAAGGCAGCAGGAAGCACCCCTGTACTACCAGGCTATAACTCATTCCACACCTTCCGGCCACAGAACTTGGACCGAAGCTCCAAAGGTGGCGGTGTTTCCATATTCATAAAGGATGAGCACACCTCCAGACTGGCAGCCCAACATAATCCATCACAGATACTTCAGGTGTGGCTAACATTGGTAAGACACTGACTCAGGTCATAGCCTGCTATAGGGTCCCCAACCATGTCCCAAGACTCGCACTCCACGTTCCTAAGCACCCTGGAGAATATTAGGGTCCAACCCAACACTCTCTTACTAGGCAACTTCAACTACCCCTCGTGTACCAATACCCTTGCCAAACATTTCCTGGAGTTCATTAATTCCAATGCCCTGGACCAGCTCAGTCTTACCCCCACTAGACGTAGCAACATCCTTGACCTGGTCAGTACTAACATGGGCAACCTTTGCTCTACAAACGGTCAGCTCCTCCCTGGTTAGATCCAACCACAAACTAATCACCTTGGAAATCCTCATCCTTCCCACCCCCCAGCAAAGGTAACCACAAAGAAAAACTTCTCCAAAGCTAACTTTGGGATCCTAAAAACAGAGATAGTGAACGTCACGGCACCCATGCAAACGGAGAATAGTTGTGTGACCACAGAATCATACACCAATGCACTGTACGAACACGTACACAAATGCATGGAATTCGCCATACCCAACAGAACCAAGACACTCTCCTCCAAAAAAAGGAGGCCAATCTGGTGGTCCCCTGCCATAAACAAACTCTACAACGGAAGGCAGAAACTGATGCGGAAACTGATGTGGAATAAGGTGAAGTCCCAAGACTAGAAAAAACTCCCTTACCTGCCTCAACAAAACATTGAGATCCCTCATCAAATCCTCTAAAGCTAGGTATGAGAATAGAGTTTCAGCAGATAAAGACAACCACAAGGCCTTCTATAGTTAGGTAAAGAATCTCCAAGGCAATACCCAGATTTGCTCTGAGCTACTGCACAATGGTACCTCCTATACAGAGCCAACAGATATTGCCAGTATACTGGCAGACAGATTCAGTGCCAACTTTACCCCCCCCCCCCACCAAGAACATCACAACACCAGTAAATTGCCAGGCACCCAGTATTACTCCTGCACAGGTTAAAACAGCACTGTCCAAGGCCAAGAATACAGCTTCTATGGGACCTGACAATATCCCTGGTTGTGTTCTACATGAACTACAGAGTGAACTGGCATATCACCTGTGTGCCCTGTTCAACCACAGCCTCATCTCAGGCTTTGTCCCTGCTGAATGGCACACTGCTATAGTCACCCCTATAGTCTCTTAGGGTGGTCTCGACAAAGGTGGAGCGACTACAGACCCTGGGAACTATAGCCCCACACAAAAGGAGGGCGTGTATCCATATTCATCAAGGATACCTACACCTCCAGGTTAGTGGCGCAGCAGGATACCTCTGAGATCATCCATGTGCAACTAACATCGGGCAAATCTGCAATGCAAATTGTGGCCTGCTACAGATCACCCTCCATGATCCAAGACCACCACTCCACCTTTCTGGAGACACTGGAAAACATGAAGGTCCTACCAAACACCCTGATATTGAGCAATTTCAATTACCCTACCAATCACTGGGAAAACTACTCTAGTACAAATTCCCAGGCCCAGCACATCTTGGAATTCATCAAAGCAAACGCCCTGGATCAGCTGGTAAATTCCCCTACCAGAGGTGAAAACATATTGGACCTGGTCATCACCAACATAGGCGACAGGTGTTCCACACCGGAGGTCAACCTGTCACTGGTTAGATCAGACCATAAACTAATCACTCTGGACCGTCCTGGGACCTCTCCTGTTTGGTATCTACTTCTCTGAAGTACAGGCTAACACAGAAGGCCTCTGGCTAACAAAGTTCGCAGATGACTGCAAACTAGGAGCCATAGTCAAGACCCAAATGATGTGGACATCCTACAGAAGGGCCTCACTGAGACAGACGCCTGGTGTCAGAGCCATGGCCTCAAGCTCAATGCCAAGAATTGCAGTGTCATCCCCTTTGGTAAAAACTCTGTACCCATGAACTACCACATAGGCAGCAATCTACTTAACACCGAATGCTTGATACGAGACCTTGGGACCCAGATGGACAATAGTCTCTCCTTTGATGGTCACATCGCCACAGTAGTCAGGAAGTCCTTCTATGTGGCATACCTCCTCATAAAAGGGTTCTCATCCAGGAAAAAAAAAAAAAAAAGTCATTGTTCCCCTCTACTCGTCACTCATTAGACCCATTATAGAGTACAACCCCCCCTTTTGGAATGTACCTCACAAGATATCTGCAGAAGCTGGAAAGGCCACAAAAGTACCTCACAATGAGGATTACTGTCCTCAAACAAATGCCCTACACTGACCACCTCAAAAAACTCCAGCTTTACTCCGTAGTATATCGCCTACTCCGAGGTGATCTCTGCCTAACATATAAAGCTATGTCAAACCCAGACCCGTTGGACATGCTACACCTAAAGAAATCTCAAACCCCAACTCCAACACGATCAGAGTTGTATTGATATAAATTCAAGAAAGGTGACACCTAAAGAAATCCCAATCCCTCCGAGCTACATGCTTCTAGGGACCTAAACCTTGTCATCACAATAAACAGGACACGCTGGAGGGACAGATTCCTGTCCCAGAGACTTCATATACTCTGGAACAAGCTACCCATCTATGTCAAGCAAAGTTCTTCATTAGCACTCAAGAAAAATCTTGATGAGTGGATGGGAAATAGGAAATACACCCCAGGGATCACTTCTGTGTCTCTGCTGGACAGTGGCACAGGAAATTAACTTTCTTGGGTGGCATAAGCTATGGAACCTTGCTGGCTAGGCTTACGTAGGCCCTTAGGCCGACAGGTTCATAGGTAGGTCCACACTCCACCACCACTAGGCTATGTCCACACTCCACCACCACCCTCAACTAAGGAAACCACAGTAAAAAAATTTTTTCTAAAGCAAACTTCACCTTACTTAAGACAGAGGTGTTAAGTTTCACAGCCCCCACGCTAAAGGATAACGCTGCCCAAGATGCAGAAACCTTTCCAAATGCAGTCTATGAGCGCCTAACAAGGATACATGGATCGTGCCATCCCTTGCAAAAACAAGACTCACTTCTCTAACAGAAGGAAACCAGTTTGGTGGACCCCTGCAATAAACAGGCTATACAATAGAAGGAGGACACTAGTTCAGAAAAAAAGCAAATCCCAAGAAGGAAAGACATCTCTGATCAGTATCAGTAAGAAACTGAGGTCCCTCATGAAATCATCCAAGGCTAACTTCGAAAGAAAAATAGCCAAGGATTCAAAAGATAACCACAAAGAAGTCTTTGTGGTTAAGAATCTAAGTGACAACTCACAGATATGCACTGAACTAGTGCAAAATAGCTCAAAATATACTGAACCTACTGATATTGCCAACATCCTGGCAGATAGATTCAGTGCAAACTTCACCCCCCTCTCACCTCCAAAAGGGCCCACAACAATACCGGAAAAGTGTAGTGTCCCAAAAAACACACACAGGTGAAAACAGCCCTTTCAAAAGCCAAAAACACAGTGTCAATGGGACCAGATGGTGTCCCAGGCTGCGTCTTGCACAAACTAGAGAACGAACCAAACCCCCACCTAAACACGCTGTTCATCCTCAGCCTCTCCAAAGGCTACATGCCCACAGAATGGCACACAGCAACGGTTATTCCTCTCCACAAAGGAGGAGCCACAACTGACCCTGGTAACTATCGCCCCATAAGCCTGACTAGCCTGGTCTGCAAGGCTATGGAGCACATCATCATGGAACTCATTAACAAAGACATTGGGAACCTCCAAACACTTGACCTGACCCAGTTCGGCTTTGTTAAGGGCAGATCATGCCTACTAAACCTGGTTGACTTCTTCAGACAGTCACCAAGGCCATAGATGAGGGAAAGGTGGTTCTCACAGCCTACCTTGACCTCGCCAAGGCTTGACACCATTCCCCACTCGGGTATTACAGAAAAACTTACCAACCTGAACATAAACCCCTACGTCATGAGATGGGTTGCCAACTGGCTTACAAAGAGAACTCACACGGTA
Source organism: Protopterus annectens (assembly GCF_019279795.1). Taxonomy (NCBI): domain Eukaryota; kingdom Metazoa; phylum Chordata; order Ceratodontiformes; family Protopteridae; genus Protopterus; species Protopterus annectens. The sequence continues at coordinate 1,362,694,330 of NC_056746.1, forward strand.
AGAATAGCGGGCTCCAGGTCAGACTCTAAACCAGTCACAAGTGGTGTCCCGCAAGGCTCAGTCCTGGGACCCCTACTGTTCGGCATATACTACTCAGAAATACAGGCAAACACAGGAGACTATGGCTAACCAAGTTCGCCGATGACTGCAAACTGGGAGCCACAACTGACTCTCTGGCTGACACAGACATCCTCCAAAAGGGCCTTACTGAGATGGACACCTGGTGTCAAAGTCATAGCCTCAAGCTAAATGCCAAAAAATGCATAGTCATCCCGCTTGGGAAAAACAAAACACCCACGAATTACTACATACGTGGCAGCCCCCTTAAAACAGAAGAGGTAATAAGAGATCTGGGTACCCAGGTAGATAGTAATTTCTCCTTTGGCAATCATATTGCCAAAGTAGTTAGGAAATCCTTCTATGTGGCCCATCTAATTACTAAAGGGTTCGCATCTAGAAATAAAGAGGTTATAGTGCCCCTCTACTAGTCACTCATTAGACCCATCATAGAGTACAATGCCCCATTTGGGATGTACCTCACAAGACACTTCCAGCAGCTGGAAAGACCACAAACGTACCTCACCAAGAGGATTACTGGTCTCAAACATATGTCCAATGCAGCCCGAATAAAATAACTATGGGTGTACTCAGCGGCATATCGCTTACTCAGAGGTGATCTCTGCCTGACTTACAAAGCCATGTCCAACTCAGAATTGATGGACATGCTCCACGTAAAGAAATCCAAGTCACTGCGAGCCATGCGCTCTAGTGAGCTAAACCTCACCACAACGATAAATAGAACATGCTGGAGGGATAGAGTCCTGTCACAGAGACTCCCCATGCTTTGGAACAAAATTCCAAATTACATCAGGCAGAGCCCCTCACTAACACTCAAGAGAAACCTTGACGAGTGGATGGGTAACAGAAAATACACCCCTGGGATCACTTCATTGGCTCTGCTTGACAGAGGATCAGTTAATTAATCAATGGGGTGGCGAAAACAGACACACTCTGGCTAGGCTTATAAATGCCCTCGGGCAGATAGGTTCATAGGTAGGTACTAGGCTATTAGCCCGACGAGTCTGATATGCAAAGCTATGGAACGCATCATCATGGACCCAATAAACCAGGATATAGGGAATCTCCAAACTCTGGATCCCACACAGTTTGGTTTTGTGAAGGGTAGATCATGCCTGCTCAACCTGGGTAGATCATGCCTGCTCAACCTGGTCGACTTCTATGAGTCAGTCATCAGAGCTGTGGATTAAGGCAAGGTGGTTCATACAGCCTACCTTGATCTGGCCACGGCTTTTATTTATTTATTGACATTTGTTAACCGGGTTTGTCCAACTGGGCTTGTGGCCCATTTTCAGTGGAGACCCGAGGAGAAAAGCTCCAGTAACTTGATACCATTCCCCACTTAGGAATCACAGAAAAACTCACTAAGCTTGGCATCAACCCCTATATCACTAGGTGGGTTGGAAACTGGCTCACAGATAGAATCCACAGCATGAAAGTAGCAGACTCCAAGTCAGACTGCCGATTAGTCACAAGTGGAGTCCCACAGGGTTCGGTCCTGGGTCCTCTCCTGTTTGATACCTACTTCTCTGAAGTCCAAGCCATCACGGAGGGACTCTGGCTGACAAAGTTCTCAGACAATTGCAAGTTGGGAGTTATTAACTCCACAAGTGATTTTGACATCCTACAGAATGGCCTCACTGTGACCAATGACTGGTGTCAGAACCATGCCCTTAAGCTCAACGCCAAAAAATGTGTCGTCATCCCCTTTGGGAAAAACCTGGTTCCCATGAATTACCACATTGATGGTAGTCCACTGAATACAGAAGGTGTTATAAGAGATCTGGGAACACAGGTTGACAGCAACCTCTCTTTTGATCACCACATTGCCACTGTGGTCAGAAAGTCCTTCTATGTGGCACATCTCATTACTAAGGGTTTTGCATCCAGGAAGAAAGAGGTAATTGTCTCCCTCTACTCTTCCCTGATTAGGCCAATCATAGAGTACAATGCATTTGGCATGCACCTCACTAGACACCTGCAACAACTGGAGAGGCCACAAAAGTACCTCACAAAGAGGATCATAGGCCTTAACACTTGTGCTATATGGACAGGCTCAAAAAACTCAACTATTCTGTCTCATATCGCCTACTTGGAGGCAATCTCTGCTTGACTTACATCTCTGTTAGAAATGCTGCATCTAAAGAAATCCCAATCCCTCCGGACCACACGCTCCAGAGATCTCAACCTCATTACCACAATCAACAGAACATGCTGGAGTGACAGATTCATAACCCAGACACTGCCCTTGCTATGGAACAGACTTCCCATACATGTCAAGCAGAGCACCTCACTGACCCAGAGGATAACTCCAGTGGCTCTACTCTAGTGGCACTATGCCAGGGTAATCCTATGGCTAGACCTGTAAAGGCCCCAGGGTATTTGCCTAGTACACACCTATGAACCTATACTTCCTCTGACTTTTTTGTCTGCTATCATTTATACCTGTCCAGGCTGAATCTGAAATAGGTTGATTTGGAGCAGTGCCCTACCCCGGTTACCAAACTAAATAAACAAATTAAAATAAGCAACCCCGGTTACCAAACTAAATAAACAAATTAAAATAAGCAACACTGAACATACAGCCAGAGTGTTCCCCATTTGCCTGACTTAGTACAGAAAAAAAAAAAACGTGGTCAGTCTACTTAAAGACATTGTTCTGTCTAGGTAAAGCTTAGGTGTCCAAGTATACCCAAAAGGTACAATATTTTCTTCATTTAGTAGCTTTAGAAAAAACACAAAGTCAAATTACTTGAGTAAATACTACTTTATACAATCACTTTAGGCAAAAATAAGGGCTTGGTCTCAAAAGAACGTCTTGTCTTTGTACAAGACCATGTAAGCCATGTAAAGGCATGCAACTCAAGAGATCCTTCTTGTTTCAAGTACACGCTTCTACAGTAAAGGGACTTCAACTGTGGTGGAGGCTGCATGTTCAAATGGAGCAGAGATCAGTTTTTCCAAAACTCCCAATATGGAGGCACTGGCCTTCACAATGGATTTAAACTTAAAACCTCTGGTTTATTGATGGAACAGTTACTAAAAATAGTCCTTCACAGCTCTTCATGTAAACAGGCTTACAGAAGCACCTTAAAACATGCATAAGAAAAAGCGCCCTGAAGCAAAGATGAGGTATGCTTTGCTTGATCGTAGACGCTCTGTGGCAAATGTCAGCAAATGGAAAATCGAATCCACTTTGCCAAATAACATTTCCCAGTAAAACACTTCTGAGGATTCCTAGCAGAAAGGCTGTCACTGCAGAATTAAAAGTTTTTTGTATAGGTGCATTGCAGTCTCCTGCAGCAAAAGCTGCACGATAACAGGAAAGAACTCAGAGCCTTTTCTGCTCAACTTCTTGAGCGGACAGACCCAGTACTACCTCAACCACAGAAGAGGAACCACGATTAAGCTTCTTTCCCTCCTCACCACCTCTGTCATCACAGATAAAGGCGCAAAGACCTTTTGTTCAAGGGAAGGAAAATGCATACCCTGCTACAGCTGGCTTGCAAAGGTCACAGAACAAAAAAGTTTGGAATTTGGTACTTTTACATTAAGACAAGAAGGCCAGCTCTGGAGTGCCCTAAATGAGCAAATCAGAATGAGTTCACTAAAGGGCCTTTAGGTTTAGCACCCATTTGTGTGGATTTGGGTGCAAAGATGCCGAGGTGATCTGGCAAAGCATTCTGTGCCAATGGAACACAATAAGATCTAAGCTGGACTCTGTCTTGTATCCAGTTCCCAGAGCAACTTGGCTAATCTGTACAGTTAATAAAAGCAAGTGCCCCTTTGTTTGCACATATGCCACATGACCTTGTTCTTGCCTGCAATGAGGTTTAGGACTCCTGATTGTAAATCTGGTCTGAAGGCCTGAAACATGACAGCCACCATTTCTGAAGTTGATGCGCTTGGCTTTGTCCTCCCTGGTTCAACCACAACAAACTCGTGAACATTCCCCAAGCCATATCACAGGAGTGCAAGTTTGCAGTCTGGTTCTCTTCTGGGATCAATGAAGGGCATGCTTGGACTCACCCTTACCAGAGTCACCCACAAAAAGGATTGCTTGTGGATAGAAGAGATGGGGGGGGGCATCCTCTCAAAGGACTGGTACAGTCACCACTGATTCCAGAGGTCCCACCCCAGTTTTCTTTTAGACAACCACTGCAGTCAAAGAGGACATTTAATCCAGCCTTCACGGTGGGTCCTGGCAACTACAGAAGGCAGAGTGGCAGACTGGGTAAAGAAAGAACATGATGTTCGTTATGCTCAAGACAGCCCAGAGAAAGCGTCCAAATTGTGAAAGCAAGTGACATCTGCAGACTGCAGCACACCCTTAACCTAACAAAATACAGACAGCGTTAACACAAGGCTTTGCTCAATTCTTCTTGGGACTGAATGAGAATCATCCAGATGGAAATAACTATGGATGCTCTGTAGTTTGACATGGGGAAGGACCACAACTAAATATTCTACACATACCCTTGAAGCAATGAAAAGTCCAAAGGGCAAAGAAGCAAACTGAAAATTATCCGATCCCACAAGAGACCACTTACTTGAAAATGGGGCTATGCAGGTATGTATCCCTGACTTCCAGACTGACCACAAGAAAAAAAATGAAGGGAGGAGGGAATTGAAGGTAAGCATCCTGAATTTCTTTACCTTGGAGCTGTCCAGTATGCATACCCAGGGCCTGTCTCTTGCAAAAACTAAGAATAGGTTAGCGTGTTTTTTTTTTTTTTTTAGAACTGGCCCTGGCAAGACAATCAGCTCAAGGGAGAGAAGAAATTTCTATGCAGTGAGAAACCGCCATAACCTTATTTTGCATTCCAAACTTAGGCTTTCTCTCAACCAGAGGTCCACAGCAAATCAACTGAATGTGAAGAGTGAAAGCATGCTTTTTAAATTCCAGGGTGATAACAAATGGAAAGGGAGTGAAAACAGGAATGAGTCCTCTTAGGTGGGCAAACAGTCACGATCTGTATTAGACTGCTTACTTCAGGCATCAACTGCTACAAGCTTTTCCTGTGCACTTTCACTGTCTAGAAGAAGACTGCTTAAGTGAAAGAACAACTGACAGAAAATTCCTGTCGTGTCTGGGGAGTGGTGACCTGAAAAAACATTCTATCTAGACTACAAACAACGACAACTTTAATCAGGTGTTGGGGGTTTGGAGATCCAAGTTAATACTCCACCTCTCTCTCTTACAAACTATGTGAAATAAATCACAAGTCCCAAGTCAGCCCAGGTGCTGCTACAAATAATTATATCTTCTCACACCTGAGGCAAGAAAAGGCATGCTTACTGCCAAAATTAAAAATGATCGCCATGTTATAACCCCAAACTCCCAACAAAATAAATATTACACTAAAAAAAAAAAAACTGACTTCCAGTGCCTGTAAAGAACATATTTCTTCTAGACATGCTAACTTTTAAATTCCTTAATGAGCACTACTGCCCATAACCTGCAGAAAAAAAAATGAACATCAGAAAAAAATGCTATTCAAGATCAATGTGGCCTCAAACTAAACGGACCTCTGCACATGTCAAAATGTGAAAGGAAGAACAGCAATCCTACAAAACTGCCACAGCATGCAGAAACACCTGCTGGAATCAGACACACCAGGAGTTGGTGCAACTGATGGCAAACTACATTGGAAAACTAATAAGAAATAATTCACAATTTTGTTCTCTTTCCACAATGGAGCTCTCATTCAAACTCAAATTACATTTAAAAACATTGGTGGCAAACTTTGCTGCCAACTTCTTCCCTATAACTCCCATCTCAGGTCCAATCATCCCTGAGCCACCCCAACACCCCCTAATGTTACTAACAAACATGTTCTTACTTTGAATTATCAAAACCACTTCTTCCATGGGTCCCGATAACATACTGGATCACTTAATAGTATCAAACATGTGCTTACAGAGCCCATCCTTAAACTGTTTAACCTATGCTAACTACAGGCTATGTCCCCAGCTGGCATATTACTGTGGCGATACTCAACCAAAAGAATGGACCAACTACAGATCCCTTAAACTACAGATATTATCAGCATTACGAGTCTGATATGTGAAGCCACAAGGCACATAAGCACTAACCTCTTAAATCATGACAGGCTCAACCAACGACATTTTAACTTTGTAAAGAGTAGATAGTGCCTGCTAAACCTAGTCAGCTTAAGCAGTAGGTACACTTTTTTGCGATACCTATCTTGATCAGGCCAAGGAATTTGACACCATGCCACATAAAAGAATCATTAATAAGCTAATGGCCTTAAACACTGATCCCTATAAGGCAACATGGGTAGCCAACTGTCTCGTGAACAGAACAAACTTCTACGTAGATAAGGTCTCATCATACAGAGGGTATACATGGTGTCTCTCGGTGATCTGTGCTTAGTCCCCACCTGTTCAACATTTACTACTCTTGACTTCAAAAATGTTAACGATTGCTGACTGATCAAATTTGATGTTAACTGATATAACTTGCCTTTCAATAATAAGGTATCACCAGGTGTTCATGTCAAGAAACGTTAATTATCCTCTTCAGGGAAAAAAGCTAATCCAGGCAGCCTGCAGCACTTCATCATCAAGCTAAACAGTGGTAAGACATCTGGTCACCTGGTTCAACAGCTGCCTCTCCTATCAGTATATGGCTAATGTAATCAAGAAATCCTTCTATACTTCTCAACTGCCAATGCCAGCAAACCTGAGAAATAATTGTTACATTGTACTGTGATGATCAGATTCATTACGGACTACAGCACACCCTTTAGCATATACCTTGCTAGACTCAACAGCATAGGATTCCTAACCAAAATAACCTCTGATCTCAAAAATCAGAAGTTATTATGAGAAACAGGAAGCCTTGTCCGTGCACTCTTACACACGCTCGTCTCACTTACAAAGCCCAGAAGGATCCTGCTAGAGTTTACCTCCCTTTTCTAGCCAAGTAAAATAATGCAACCAACACTGCAACCAGAGATAAAAACCTACAGCAGGAAATGAATGTAGACATTCTTCACTCTGCAACCCCCCTCTGCTCAGGGACAAACTTTCTCTGCAGGTCAAGCAATGCGATTCTTTGCCATCCTTCAAACGTAGCTTGAACGATTACATAGGCACCCTTAAACTTACTGCAGACCTCACCTTACTTGACCCTGAAGATGGTTACTGGCAGCATGCATATGTGATTTGAACATTCAATAATCCCATTGTATTTTGTAGTTCAGAACACCCCCTTATGTGCAACTAATAAATCCTATAGCTGCACTTTGACAAGAACCAGGACTAATAACTGCTTCCTGTAACTCTTCTGATAAGTAACGCTCCTGACAGTGGGCACTTATTTCATGACTTGTGGAGCACATAACTATCAGAAGTCATTTAAGCTTCGACTCCGTACTGTGTTTGTTAATGATCGGATTGTCAGCTTCTCCTCTGCCTTCTGTCCCAGGTGGTGAATGAAAAGGGTCCTTGGAACAGCTGACCAACTCTGTTGGTAAACAGTCTCCAAATCGCCCGAACATCTTTTTATAGAGTAAACAAGATGGTTAAGAAACATTTAAGAGCTCCAACTTGTAAACAGGTGATTGTGCAAGTCATACATAAACACACACAGCCCAAGTACTTCTATTACAAATAGAGTGAGATGTCGAGCTAAACCAATACGCGCAGTACAGATACTGCAGATCAAGAAATAAAAGTTTAAAATAATAAGTGTTACAGCCTATCAAGACACATCACTTCAAAAGCACTTTATACAATAAAACAAAAGTTAATTGTATCGAGAAAAGAACCAGAGTGGAAAACATTAAATGAAGGAACACAAGATTGTGTACAACAGAAACCCACAAATGCTTTACGTTATCCCATCCCGGACCGGAACACAACACCGTGAACAGTGTTAACTTGCACAATTATGCCCCACAACTAAGCTCGATTACTTACATTTACTTATGCAGGACCCACAACTTCACTTCACGATTCCTTTCACCAGTTTTAGGTTTTTCGCCAAGAAGAGACTAGCGTAACGTAACGTCCTCGAACATGAAATCCACCCTCTTCCGCAGATCATTGGCAAAGAGGCCAAAAGATAAACGTTGATTGGACAGCATACCTGTCAATCATCCTCCCTTGTTTCGAGAGGGACTTTGCTGTGTCATGAAGGACTGATTGTGGTCGGAAGACTTCGGGTAGCAGGTATTGCCTCTGTTGCCCTCTATCGGGTAAGATGTGATATGACAGTTTAATTTAAGCAGGCTGTACTGACCTGACATACGACTTCTGAATATTAATATTTATTTATTTATGGCTTGCCTCTGTACTTGGATTTTCAGTATATTTCATATGGCTCAGAACGTTGCTCTGTCTCCTAACACCTGCGATTTTGGCAAAAACGGTGGTGGATTGCACTTAATAAATAATCATAGTAATTAAGACTTACAAACTTCTTTTACTTCAGCAAATGAATACTAAATCATATTCTCTTCCTCTGTCATATTCTTGAGTTAATACAACTTGTATGTTTTTTAAGTTCCCGAGTACTTCTAGATTTGTCCCTGATTCTATTGCCCAGACTCAGCTTACTTCTACCCTGTTCTATGCATCTGCCATTTATACCAATCTATCTAAGCTTAATCTTTCCAAACTGGAAACTAGCTATAATAATATTACTAGATTTGCCACTGGCTCCCCTTATAGAACCCACCACTGTCTCAACCTTCAACAACTCAGTTGGTTAGAACTACAAAACCAACTACAATACAATCAACTGCTGATTGCACAAAAAATTCTGCACCACCCCACCAACACCCCTGTCCTCTCTAATCTGATCTCCCCATACAAAAATCTTACAGTATGCTCAGCTAATAAGTTACACATTGCCAACAATATATCTAATAACAAAACAGGAGATTCACTCTTTTCCAATGTTGTTGGTAGAATCTGGAATAAGCTTCCAAATACACTCACTTCTCTCTCATCTACACAACGCTTTAAGAAACACCTCAAACATTACCTAAAAAGACAATGGCTTTGTCCTGCTCAAAGCCTAATTGAAACATACTCTTCACTTCTTCTCCTCCCCTCCTCTCATGCTTTATAACAAATACCCCACCTTGAGGGTCATTGACTATCAACTACTAACCCCTTCTTACCTGCATTATTGTCCTTCCTAGTCTCTATTTTTCTTTCTCTTACTTAGTGGTTTGTATTTTTTCTCTGAAATGAATGTTGATGCTTAATTACTATGTTTAACTGTTGCCTGATTGTATTTGTAACCCCTCTATTGAATTAAGACATGTTTATCTCCAAAATCTACTCTAATGTCTCTGTACAGTATTCACAAAATTTACTTTCTTTACATGTTATACTGTATAATTTAAGCTAGTCATTTTTTTTCTAAGTTTTTAATGCCTTAATGTATTTGTGCATGGAGCTTTTCTCCCCGGGCCTCTGCTGAAAATGGATATGTATCCAGCTAGACTAGCCCGGTCAACAAATATAACATAAAAAAAAAATTCTGGAGGTAAGAGGTTGAGTTTTATGGCATAAACAGCAATATTTGTTTTATTTTTACATTGTGTGGTAATCATGGCTGAGTGGTTAAGGCAATGGGCTAAAAATCCACTAGGGTTTCCCTGCACAGGTTCGAATCATGTCGATTACAGTGTTCCCAGAAACTGCTAATGCTATTGAATAGACTTCCCATACATGTCAAGCAGAGTGCCTCACTGGCCCTCTTCAAGAGAAATCTTGCTGAGTGGATGGGAAATAGAAAATTCACCCTGGGGGATCAATCCAGTGGCTCTGCTTGACAGAAGCACTGGGAACAAAGGTCAGGTGGCATAATGCCAGGGTAATCCTATGGGCTAGGCTTATAAAAGCTCCAGAGCCATTAGCCTAGTACACACATATGAACCTATTTGTTAACCCGGTCAGTCCAACTGGGCCCAGAGAGCCCTTTTTCAGCAGAGACCTGAAGAAAACACCTCCAGGAAAGTAATTAAAAAATAAGAAAAACCTAACAATTCTAACAGTACAAAAACAGAGCAAAAGTACAATATTTTGAGAATGCAGTAACAATATGTTTGAGAAATTTGGTTAGCATTATGTTATTTACAGGGAATGTAGCAATGCCTAAAAAAAAAAAATAATAATCAGAGCAACATCATGACATAGTACAGCTGGGGTGCCTTCTGTGCGGAGTCTGCATGTCCTCCCTGTGGTCGTGTGGGTTTCCTCCGGGTGCTCCGGTTTCCTCCCACATCCCAAAGACATGCTGTAAGTGGACTGGACACTGTAAACTGGCCCTGGGTGTGAGTCTGTGCGTGTGTGTGTGCCTTCTGTGGAAGGTTGGGCGCTGGGCTGGCAACTCGACACAGTAAAACTCTGTCAGTCATGAGGGGGCAGGTGATCCACTGTGGTGACCCCTAACCGGGAAAAACCGAAAGAAGAAGATCATGACATAGTATAACAAAGATGCATTTAATAGCATACGTACTAACTGCAGAGAGACAAATATATGTACAGTTTAGGTGGATACCAGGCAGATACAATATGTTAACTGAGAGAAGAAAAATGTATTAGGTAATTTCCTGACAAGTACAGATCCATGCATATTGGAAATAAATTTTTAGTTGCTTTTTGAATTTGCCACTTTTGGTAGAGGAGCGAAGTGACAATGGAAGTTTGTTCCATGTGTATGCAATTGAATGACTGTAAAGTATTTTTATAAAATTTTGTTTGGCTTGGTCACCTGCAGAAGGTTTTGTTGTGTGTGTCTGAGGTCACAATTGGGTGTGTAGGATGTAATTATTTGAATCTTTTTACCCTGGTCTAACCCTTGGCTGCTGCGCGTCCCCAGCTTCGGTGCTCACCTTTTATTTGCCCTACCTGCTCGTAAGGCACTATAACTGTGGACCTACCCTGTCCTGTTGGCTAGCAACCTCTTATCACTAACTGACGTCTTCACCCCAAACCAAGGATTTGCCTCTTCTCTCGCCCTGAGAAACAGCCCCTGAAGAATAATAAAACTGAAGAAAGTATGTGTTATACAAATTCTGTCAACAGAAGTTGCATTGTATAATTTATTGTAGCTCTTAAAGCATAATCCCCTGCTAGGGTGTCCAGCAGCCACTATCACCCTTTTCTCCTTCCTACCCCTCTTTCTCTCCTATACCCTTGTAAATACACAATATTCTGCCTTCTCTAATTCCAGTTCCAATACCTACTACCTACTAAAGGGAACCTCTGTAATTAATTCGACATTGGCCACTAGGTGGCGCCTTTTACCTAAACTATCCTTCTGTCTTGAAACCCTTCTCTCAGAAACATAGTATCTCAAGCTTGCAGAGCTATAGTCTTACACTATCCCTATATCTTCTTACTCTGTATCAGCCAGCTATACCCCCTCTATCCCTACTATCAAGACTACCATCTCCCACCCTTCTCCACCTTCACTTACCTTAACAAACAGCTCTCCACTGATTGTTCTCCTAGGGCTCATTCCTTCTGTGGCTCTACCCACTCCATTCGCCCTGGGGACTAACTCCGCTCCCCTACCCTGCCTCCAAATCTCACCCACCCCCAGTACTTCTACATTTATACACACTGACCCCCCTGTAATCCAATCAATCACATAGACCAACCCCTTAAAGAGCTAAAGCCTACCTCCCAACATTTAATCTCTATTAACACCCATCCCTTATATACTTACCTACACACTACAACTTACAATGTCACCTAACACTACATATATATATATATATATATATATATATATATATATATACATTAAACCCTTACTCCTACTATCACTTCTATCTATTTTAGCTATACCCTATATACTTACTTCGTATGAACACGACAACCTCCTACACTTCCATAACCCCATGAAACAAACCTCTACACCAACATTCATCATCCCTCATAGCCACAATTATACATCCTATGCACCAAAATATTTATCATTTAAATTTCATAGGCTCACTCACATCACATACTACAGCGCTAGAACTAAAAAAACTCCATAACCTAACATGTAAAGAACTAACACTCTCTCTTGCAATACAAGTCCACTCCCTAATTGACGGTGATATACACCCAAACCCTGGCCCAAATTCTTCCACTTCCATCAAGCCTAACACACCAAATTCTACTAATTCAGACCTGGTCAACAGACCCTCCAACTCTATGCTTATAGCCCATCTCAATATTCGAAGCATAAACAATAAAGTTGCTCACCTACATGCCCTCATAGATGTACATTCATTTGACATCCTCTGCCTCTCTGAAACATGGCTCAAATCAACCATACAGGATACTACAGTTATTCCCCCTGGCTATAGCATCTTGAGACTGGACCGTAACTCTAAGAAAGGAGGAGGGGTAGCTATCCTATATAAATCTGAATTACAAATCACTTCCATTGATTCTAAACTTCCCCAAACTAGCAACGCTGAAATTCTTATCTCTAAATTTCAACACGACAAATGTAAATCCATTTACATAATCTGTCTTTACCTTCCCCCAGGCAACAACATCACAACTTTAGAAGCTATCCTAAGCTGGCTGTCCACCACCTACCCACAAGAAACCATAATACTTGGTGACTTTAATATAAACTGGATGTCTTGCACATCAGAACAGCCTTCTTCACACATCAACCTACATGGTTTTATACAAAACATTACACTCCCCACTAGAACCAATAAACATAATAATAACGACAGCATCCTAGATTGGAGTCTTACAAACAGTCAAAACCAATCTTATAAAGTAGGGACCCTCCCAGAAGATATAAGTGACCACTCATTCATCTTTTAATCAGGTATAAGACTGATATGCCAAACCCAACCATATATAAGAAAATAAGATGTAATAAAAGTTTTAACACTGATAGCTTTCAAAAAGAATTTGCAGCCTGAGACTGCAGGTCACCCCTGAAACACCTACCATTAGACAACGCCGTTAAATACTTTAACTCTAAATTTTTAACCATTCTAGACTACCATGCTCCAACTCGAATAGTAAGAACTAGGTCTAAACCAGCCCCTTGGCTCACCAAAACTACCAAACAAAAAATCCTCCATAGAAACAAACTATGGGCTACCTGGCATACAACCAAAAACATGGCTGATCAACTAATATTTAGACAACTAAGAAATTAAACTAAAAAAGCCATATTGTCAGATAAAAGAAACTATTACTGCCAACTCCAACAGACCAACCAAAACAAACCTCAAAAATTCTGGTCAAACTCCTGCACCCAGGTCACACAATCACACCCACCTCCTCAGGCTCCAATCTCCTTAGCCCCAACCAAATTGCCAATTCTTTTAACACTTTCTTCACAGACACCATTCAATCTGTGGCTAATCAGCTATCCACTGACACTGCATCTCCTTCTAATATTATCCCTAATAGCACCCCAATATTTCAATTCCAACCCGTTCCTACATCCTTTGTCTGCACCCTAATCAAAAAACTTAAACCCACCACCCTCTCTGCAGATCTATTACCTGGAGAATACCTGCAAAAAGCAGCCAAAGCTATAGCCTACCCCATATCCATCCTCATTAACAGAACTATTTCTGAAGGAACTATTCCAACTATTTGGAAAATCTCACATGTCACCCCCCTGCATAAAGGTGGTAATTCCAAAGATTTTCCTAACTATAGGCCTATAGCCATACTATCCCCTCTGGCAAAAATCATGGAGAAGTGCATTCATAAGCAACTATTAAACCACTAGCAAACAACCTATTAGCTACCTGCCAACATGGATTCAGACCATTTCACAGCACCTCTTCTGCTCTTCTTTCCTTCACCGATGATGTCATTAACAAAAACCGTAATAACGATACTCTGTCCTCAGCCCTCTTCATTGATCTGTCAAAAGCCTTCGACATGGTCAGCCACCAGCTACTCATAAACATACTTAGCAACTTCTCACTGGATCCACTTGCTATACAATGGTTCCAATCCTATCTACATAATAGGCAACAGGCTGTACTATGGGAAAACAATTTGTCTTCACACTTACCGATTACCCTTGGAGTCCCTCAAGGCTCCATATTGGGTCCTCTCCTCTTTTCTATTTTTACTAATGTCCTACACACTCTACTACCTCAAGCCACCTGTAGCCAATATGCAGATGACTCTGCACTAATATGCTCAGCCTCCTCACTTTCATAACTGCATTCCCTAACCCAAGACATGTTTAACACAGTAGAAAATTGGCTCCTTCAACAATGTCTTATCCTGAACCCAAAAAAACAAAAATGCTACTATTTACTCCCACCCGCAGAGCCCCCCCATTACATTTTACAATCACATCTGGCAATGGTACAATCATATCTCCAAACTCTACTACAAAACTACTTGGAGTACTACAAAACTACTTGGAGTACTAATTGACAACCACCTCACCTTTGAGCCACATATTAACAACACTATAAAACAGTAAACAAAAAACTAGGTTCCCTCTATAGGATCAAACCCTTTCTTACCCCACTAGCAAGGACCACTATTGCCCGGACCCACCTTATATCATCCCTACTATATGCTTCCCCTATCTATACCAAACTATGCAAAAGCAATCTGAACAAGCTGGCTAGCTCCTACAATAATATTGCCAGATTTGCAACTGGCTCTACCTATAGAACCCATCATTGTAACCATCTTAATCAACTAGGGCGGTTAGAATTGCCAAATCTTATTCTATCAAACCAATTAAGTATTGCCTATAAGATACTGTTTCATCCTACAGCTACTCCAATACTAACTAATCTAATCACCCCCTACAATAACCTGAAAACCCTGCGCTCTTCAAACAAAATAATGGTAAAGTTATGTAAAACCAACAATCTGGCTGGAGATTCTCTATTCTCTAACACAGTGGGTAAAACCTGGAACTCCCTCCTTACTGATCTAAGCTCCCTACTTTCTACTACCTTATTTAAATCCAAGCTAAAACCATACCTTAAATCACACTGGCTATGCCCCTTTGCAAACCCAGACTAACTTCCTCCACTGTCTCGTGACCCTTTTCTTCTCAGTCACACAAACTAGCTGTTCCTTCTCTGCTAACACCATTGTATGTAAAACCATCTGAAAGTTCAAATAGTGCCCAATTTTACTTACCTACTATTTTTGGTTGTATGTATATCCATACATGATATGTTAGCTTAGAAGACTTTTTCCTTACTGTTAAGCTAAAATGTATTTACTAGTTACATTTGTTAAATCTTAGCAACTTACTTATCTTATTGTGATCTTTTTTCTGGAATGTGAGCTTTTCTCCCCGGGCCTCCACTGAAAATGGACATGTATCCAGTTGGACTAGCCTGGTCAACAAATGTAAAATAAAATAAATAAATAAAATAAATAATTATGGATGTAAGGCCAGGGAAGGAGTTGGGGCTATTTAGGATGCTGTGTGCAATTTGTAGTTGTGATAATTGAAGTATGTGAGGGAGCTCAAGCCATCTTAAGTTTTTCAGGGATATACAATGATGGGATTTGTAGCTATTACTGGCTGCAAATCTGGCTATCTTGTTATAGTTGGTTTCTAGTTTGGGTAAGCGATTATTTTGGAGTTTACTATGTATGGAAGCACCATACAGCAGGGATGGTAGAACAAATGTTCTATGACATTTACTCATCCTGTTTTGAATTATTCCTTCACCCCTAGGTTTTTTGCATCTTGTGATACATGTAATATCATTTATTTAGCCACCTGTGAATGTTGTTCTGCATTTTATATAGGACTCACAAAAAGAGAATTAAAGAAAAGAATATACAATCACACGTATGACATCAAGAAGAGTAATGAACTTAATGCACTAGCAAAGCACATAATTCAGTACAATGGTCATGATTTTAAATTTAGAGTTCTACAAATTGTAAATAAGAATAAAAGAGGGGGTGACTTTGTGAATGTACTAGAACAGAAGGAATTAGAATGGATATTAAGGATGAGAGCACATTACCCTCCGGGATTAAATCAATATGTCCCCTTGAAGCCAGTTTTAAAATATCGTAAATAATGCAGTTTTTATTATATGTATTTTTTTATATATTAACACATTTTTTATATATTTATATATTTATATATATTTACATTTAATAGGTGGAATTTGGTAGTCATTCATATTTTTTACACACATATATATATATATATATATATATATATATATATATATATATTGAGTAGTTATATACATTTTTGCACTAAGCACTTTAATATGTACCATCTAATGGTTTAGACAACATATGTTTTTATCTACTTTATTAATTATATACTAGTTTAGTACAATGTTAGGTGATTTTAAGTTCAATACACACTGAAATGTTAATAAGGTTTTAGTTATATTTATATACATATATTTAGTCCATATATTAATGTCATATGTTAGTTTATGTAAGTTATATAATATTTGAGTTTTAAAAGTTTTAAGAATGCATTAAAATGGATATATGTTTTAGAAATGAGATAACTGAATAGTAGTGCAATATAAGGAAGATGTCGCTTTAAAATGTGATGATTCATTGGCTAGTTAATTGTTTAATCACATTAATTAAGCATATTGTATAGCTATATAAACTGAATTAATCATGTTAGAAATAGAATCTGATGAAGCGTACAGTTGCTACGTGAAAGCGCTCATTTCTCCTGGTTTTGTTCATGGAATAAAGAAGAATTTTTCGTATTATTTGGACGTTGTGAGTACTTGCTGTCAGTTCCGTGGTGGATACACTTGTGTTTTGCTGCTATTTCTCGTTCTATTTTGACAAGTGTTTCAGTGTTGGTGTGAGCGGTTTATTTGACTGTTATTTACTAGTATTCTCTTAGCTAAAATGTATTTACTAGTTACATTTGTTAAATCTTAGCAACTTACTTATCTTATTGTGATTTTTTTTCTGGAATGTGAGCTTTTCTCCCCGGGCCTCCACTGAAAATGGACATGTATCCAGTTGGACTAGCCTGGTCAACAAATGTAAAATAAAATAAATAATTATGGATGTAAGGCCAGGGAAGGAGTTGGGGCTATTTAGGATACTGTGTGCAATTTGTAGTTGTGATAATTGAAGTATGTGGGGGAGCTCAAGCCATCTTAAGTTTTTCAGGGATATACAATGATGGGATTTGTCGCTATTACTGGCTGCAAATCTGGCTATCTTGTTATAGTTGGTTTCTAGTCTGGGTAAGAGATTAATTTGGAGTTTACTATGTATGGAAGCACCATACAGCAGGGATGGTAGAACAAATGTTTGAGCCAGTGTAAGTCTAGATTTGTTAGGTACATATTTGTTGTTGCGGTATAGAAGACCTAGTGGTTGATTGGACTTTTTGATACAGTTTAGGTCGAATTTTAATTGGTCATCTATAGTAACACCAAGCAATTTGCTGTTTGAGTTGATAGTGATAATTGTATTATTTAAGGATGAGACGGTGAAGTTGACTTTAGCTGGACTGTGGTTTTTTGAAAGCAAAAGGAAAAGCTTGGTCTTTTGGGGGTTGAGAAGCAGGTTGTTTTTGGTTAGCCATTGTTTTACTAGGTGCAGAAATTGTTGAGTGACAGTGTGGAGATTTTGTATATTGTCAGAAGTGTTAATCATTGTGGAATCGTCTGTGTACTGTATTAAGGTAGAGTGGGGGCAGGAGATATGGAAGTTATTTGTTAATATATTAAAAAAGAGGGGGGACAGGATAGAACCCTGGGGAACTCCAGTCTTAAGACAGAAAGGTGAAAAGGATATTTGCCATCTGATGGGCTGATATCTGTTTGAGAGGTAGCTGTTAAACCAGGAGGTAGTGGAGGTAGAGAGTTGTAGGTTAGAAAGTTTGTTTAGGAGGATGGGATGGGAAATGGTAACAAATGCTTTGGATAGGTCAAGGAATAGAGCTGATATGTGTTTATTATTATCTCTGGCTTGGGAAATGGTGTGTGTGAAAGATAGGAGGGCAATGGTAGTACTGTGCAAAGGTCGGAAACCGTGCTGTGTGGGTGTATTTAGGTTTGCCTGTAAGAGGTGGTTTAGTATTTGTCTAAATATACATTTTTCCAGTATCTTAGATAAGGGGGACAATATGGGAATTAGCCTGTAATTTGAGGGTTCTGTAGAATTTCCTCCCTTGTGGAGGGTAATATGAATAATTTTATCCAGATATCTGATACTGTATTTACTTGGATGGATTTATTGATAAGTATAGATACAGGGTATGCTACAGATTCAGCTGCATGTTTGGGAAATAATGGAGGGAGTTTGTCAACTGATGGGGAACAGGGTTTGAGTTAGTTAAGAAGTGATCTGATGAAGGGAGTTGCTACAGGTGCTAGGGAGAAAGAGGGAAGAGAAGAGGTGGGAGGTAGATTCTTAATATTGAACAGTGCAGTGGTGCAGCCGTTGCGTTGTCTCCTCACAGCAAGAGGTTCTCTGGTTAAATTCTTGGCTGGAGTGCTTTCTTTGCTGAGTCTGCATGTCCTCCCTGTATTCATGTGGGTTTCCTCCTGGTGCTCCAGTTTCCTCCCACATTACAAAGACATGCATCTGGAATGTTTCTCCCCGGGCCTCTGCTGAAAATTGGCTTCATTCCAAGTCTGACTTTCCCAGTAAATAAATGTTAATAAGTAAAAATAAATAATATCAAGAGTTTCTGGTTTAGTAAGCTTTTTTACTGTTTTGATGAAAAAACTTAAGTAGAGTTGCAGTTTCCTTAGCAGGTTTGTTAGGGAAGGGATTTGGTGAAGAGGGGTTCCCTGGAGCTAGTACTTTGTTTACTGAGTGTTAGAATTTTTTTCAGGTTGGAATGTGGGTTGCTCTGAGATTTTTGACAACATTTTTTTTTGTCTAGTAGGACCTGCTTTTTTGTTTGGTTGCAAAGCTGTTTATATAAGTTCAGGTGGAAAGTTGAGTTTTTTTTTTTCCCATGCTCTCCAGGCAGTGTCTCTCTTGTTCATAAGTGACCGAGTTGCCTGGTTTAGCCATGATGCATAATTACATTTTAGCCTAATTGTTCTACTGGGAGCCAGAGTGTTAAGGGTTTCTAGGAATATATTGTTGAATCTTTGGACAGCCTCATTAAGGGGTAATGTGTGTAGGAATGATCAGTTTACAGTGGACAGTAATCCATTTAGGGTGACAGGGTTGTAGTTTTTAAGGTTTCGGCACTCTTTGTATTGGTCGCTCTTGTTAAGATTGGGAGAGTGTCTTACTACTGAGGTAGGGAGGTGGTCACTAAGGGAGCTAGGTAGGGTTGAAGGGTTACAATAGCACTGTGGGTTGAATACTAATATCCAGGCAATGTCTGCAATAACTCTTACGTCTTTGATTATTCCCATCTGAAAGATTCAGTACTTACACTTACCACATCTCATGCTTCCATCTTCAACAACACCCCCCCCCCACACACACACACACACACACAGACACACACACACCACATGCATACACTTTACATAGCTCTCAGTCAATCTGGGACAAATCAAGAAATAATCAGGGACACTTTTAAAATTTTAATACTGAACAGAGTCGGATCATGGTCAAGTGGGGCCCTAGGCAGGGTAATGGATCGGGTCCCCCCCCCCGGTAGCCTGCCCCGCAGCCCCACCCAGCCATTCCAGTGTCCCACTACTTGCTATTTCTCCCTAGTTACCATAAACACAGTTCAAACATGTCAGTGTGCAAACTGTTTTCTTTTTTACCTCTACAATGTTGTTGTTGTTGTTGTGTCTTTCGGCTTTTCACGGTTAGGGGTCGCCACAATGTAACTCCGGTCTGCTAATGATTGGCAGTTGATTTTTACGTACCAAGTTGCCAGCTCTGACGCACAACCTTCAACGAAGGTACACCCATTCACGCATGTCTCCACGCAGAAGACGCTCTAACTGAGGTGACAACACTAGAGATATTTAAAACATTTATTTCAAATTTTATAGCACAAACACCAATACCCATTTGCTAAACAAAACAATACAGTCTCACATTTAAAACAGGCTTGGCATTAAGAGTAAATTTTTCTGCCCTTGAAACTTACATTCATTGAGACAGCATTGAAACCCACATTCAAAGAAAATGCATCTGGCCAGTGCCATAAGTTTACTTTTGGGCTGTTTTCAAACCAGAGGCCCCAGCATGCATTTTTTGGACCATGCATACATTCATGTGTTCTTTGATGTACTATCCTGATTGTACTAAATGATATTCCGTGTAAAATACAGCATCACTTGTTGGAGAGTGTTTTAAATTTGTAGGTTTGAACATTTTTCTAGTAAGCAATGAAACAAAATGTATGAATCAATAAGGATAAAACTACCCATTACAGAACATTTCAACCACAAAAGGCCAATCAAACATCTGTCATTACAGTCCAGTAATAACAGTCAATATGCACAATCTCTGCAGAAGTAAAAGTCATGTAAATAATTCCACATTAAAAGATCTATTACTAATGAAGAGGTTGCTGCTGGGAAACAGCTTTGCATTTCAGTGTTTCATGTAGAAATTCAGTGCCTGCTGCCCTTGAAGCATAAAATGCCCATGTTACATTAAAAATGGTAAGCTAGTAATATTGCAATAGGGAATGGCTGACAAACCAGCAACATGTTCACACTTAAACCAGGAATCTCATCCAAAGGAGGACACACTCAGGAATGCAGCACACCCATCCTCTAAAGGAGGCACTGCAATATCAGCACTTTGTGTCCCTAGTATGGGAGTGAAACCCACAGCTTTCTGCACCAAGAGCAAGTACGCCATCTGTTGTGCTACTAACACTGTTTTTTAAATTTATAGCACGAATGCTGATGATGGCGATTTGCCAAAGAAATCAGTTACACATTGAAAATAGATTTAGCATGAGCAGCAGTAAACTACTCTTCCCTCAAAATTCAACACTCCTTGAAAATGCACAGAAAATTGACATTCCTTGAAAAAGAACAGAAGCTCAACAGTGTTTGAAAATGCACAGAAAATAAACATTCTCTAAAAATGCACTAAAACTCAACAGTTCTTGCTGATGAGTTTGACAGTTTGTGTAGAGGATTCAGGCTCTTGGGTCCTGTATTGAAGGTACCTGTCTGTACACTAAACTACACACACACACACACACACACACACACACACACACACACACACACACACACACACACACACACACACACACATAGACATCTCTCTACACTAATCTATATTCACACACACGCACACACACACCTCTCTCTCTACATTAACCTACACACACACACACACACACACACACACACACACACACACACACACACACACACACACACACACCTCTCTCTACACAAACCTATATTTTCACACACACACCTCTCTAACCTATATTCACACACACCTCTCTACACTAACGTTTATTCATGCACACACCTATATTTCAGGAACATGTTCATTCCACGATGGAATGACCAATGGCAGCAGTAGCATCCATGCTCTTCACACACGCTCCATTTCAATTTAAATGTGCGAGTGTCATGCAAAAGACACATGTACAGATGTTACCAAGGATGCACTCTGTGTATGTCCTTAAAGATAGAAATGCAGAGTGTGTTCTTAAAGAAGAAATGTACACACAAAAATATTAGTTTAAGGGTGTGCACACTTATGCAACCAGCATATTGTTCGTTTTTTACTTTTTATATTTTTCCCCTAACTGATTTGTTTGTTTTTCAATTGAATTGTACAGGTTATAGGTCACATTAAAGGTGAGAAAAGTTTTGAAAGGATTTATTTTGGTCTCATTTTTTTATATCAGAAAAACCTGGCATTTTAGCAGGGGTGTGTACACTTTTTATATCCACTGTAGCTGATCAATGTTTCAAACAAATTTTTAAGCAGAAGATAGACAGTGTGCTATTAGTACAATAATATCAGCATTATTAAGGTTGTTTTCATAGCTCTTAAGTTGCTTACACTTTTTAAGTCTACTCTGTGTGATACACACACTTCAGAGAGTAGAGTCTGTTCAGTACTGCTTGTTGTTGTAGTCAGAGCAATCATTAACTTTTGCTAGCCATTAGCAGCTAACAATTGTTATTACTCTTCCCTGCAGTTCTAGGGTATGTGCATGCAATTATATAGCTACCTATACCATGTTTACATCCCTTATACCAAGTGCTTTATTTTGTTATTCTAGAATGCTAGTGATTTCACACCTCATTTGCATCCTCACAGTGCTCAGAGGGTCAATCTGCACAATATTAATGTAATGGTGTAGCTATGGAAGTGGATGGAAGATAGACTGATTAGCAGTAACAGTCTGTCTGTATCCAGTTACTTTGAAGAGAGTGTTCTACAAATTACTGCATTAAGTATGTTTGTCCTGTTCATAAACTACTTACATTTTCATATTTGGAATGTATTTTAATATGCAATGGAAAAATATTGATATGTATGCACAGTATTGTGCTATCGTTTGCACTTGGAATTTCACCATTTACTGCAGGCAACTGTATTGTGTTTATTATCAGCTTCAGGAGGTTGTGCGTGTGTAGCTAATGAAAGTGTTCGGCTTCTCAGATGCCCTGACCTCCACAACAGTGGACAGACCAAAGAAAATTATCTGGGCAGTTTGACTTTGAACTTTTGCCTAGTTATTGATAATCCTGCCATCCAGTAGTCATTTACACAACTGCTGTCCTCATTACAGAAATGTTAACAGAATGTATGTAATGCTAATGTATTAATGTTTCTTTCTTTCTTTTTTTGGTGGTGGGGGGGCTGCCTTAGCTAGTGTATAGTCTGAAATGAGCACTGTGTGTACAATTGTTTTGTGTTGAGGGTGGCTGTACAGATTTGTTTTGAGGAGAGCAAGTTCTGTATGTGCTACAAATGTGTTTTTTTTTTCTGTTTCATATAATATAGGATTATGGCACCCAGACCATCTGTTCCACGCAATCCACCATTCAGTGATGCAGAGAAGGAGGTTATCATTGAAGCCTTACACCACCATGGATCCTTCTGCTTGATAGAGGCAGAGGTGATATGTCTACCAGAAAAAGCATATGGCAGCAGGTAGTCAATGACATAAATGCAGTGGACAGCCATGCCAGAACTTATAATTAGGTGTGGCACCAGGCCACTTATATGACTGCAATGGCACACAGGAGGGCAGCAATGGTAGCATGAGAACAGATGGCTATGTTGGAGGGGGCTGTTGCTATGGAAACACCACTCACTGAAAATGAGCATTTCCTGCCTACTGTCAGATATCCAGACACCTCAGCAGAGGGTTCACACAGACTTCTTGATGGTGGTGCTGATGTAGAAAACAGGCTAAGCGTGTATCAAGAAGAAATTCCAGGTATGTTATATATAAGGCATTTACTGTCATTTTAGACATCTTTATGTGTTACTACTTCTACATTTGTAAACACTGAGACATGTGCCTTAGAAGAAAGAAGAGACCAAAAGAGACTGTGTTGGGGGAATGGTCCGTCTGATTGATTCTGAGATCTTTCTTAAAGAGAAGGTAGGCATAGCTTTATTCTCTTGTCCTTGTGCCATTTGCATTGTGATGCCTATCAGCCATCTTTTCCACTACCTTCTCCTATTTCCAGAGACATCAGAATTACCACATGAAAGGCCACCTGCACATGGTAAGCACAAACCTTCTTTGTTTAGTGATAATCATTACTTAGATCCAAGTCTGAGGAAAGAGTAAAAAGTATTGTATTCCTTTAACATCTGAAATTGTTTAACACAAGTGTGTAGAACCAAGTTTGGATCATGTCCACTCACTGTTTCTCTCCTGCTTGTGTTTATTGATTATTATCATGGGGATCCTGACTGTGGCAGTGTAGAACTCATACCATCTGATATTGATGATGATTGGTAGGCTCTGATGATGATGATGATGGTGATGAGTCAAGGAGTCCAGAGGTTTGGTCTGATACTGCTGTTGTGGCTCACATGTCCACTGGCCTTATTTTGGACACAGTTAGTATGCCTACGCATATCCATTTCACTGAGTCTTCAGGTATAGGACAGGTTGAGAGTGACACAGTTGATTAGGGTAGTGTGGCTACTCCAGTTGCAGAGCTAGTTGAGTCTGCCCGTAGCTATTGTGATGGCATGGTACCATACAGGAGGGCTGCTAGAGGTGCTTTGAGAATGCCTACTGTCCACCCTCATACTGAGGCTGTTGTGTCATTACTTACCACCAGATGTATGTAAAGGGCTATCCTGGAGGCACAGGCATGTTCCACCGGGGCCTTGGAAGAGACTGTGTGAGTCCTAAATGTGACACATTCTGACACGCATGATTGTCTCAACTATATGAGCAAGTCATTGGATAGGATGAGTGACACACTATATAGGGCAGTGTCTGTAATGGAATGTCTGCTGGGGTGGGCAGCATCCACATGTCCATAGAGCCACAACATCCTCTGATGCTAATGTGGCCATGCCAGATTATGCTTTCATAGTGGCACTACTTCCATTGCCCCATCAGTGATTGAGGCAACCACACCCAGATGTGGTAAGACACAGGTTATGCTCCTGGATGTAGTCATGAAGAGCGCTCATCCAGCAGATATCGCTCAAGTTCAGGTAGCACCCCCACTTCCAACTGGGGACATGAGAGTGGCACTTCAACTCCTGGCAGAGGCAGTTTGCATGGTCAGGAGCAATGACATTGAACTGACAACTTTACCACGCACGGCTCACACCTGTCTGACATAGCATGACATAGTGCTAGCACAGAGCTTGGCTGTGTTCATACAGACACACACACATTTCACAAAACCTGCCCATACAGACTCACACACATGCAAGCTAGAAAAACCTTAATGTTGATTGGGCTACATCTCCTGTTACTGTCTCTGAGAGATTTCCTGCTTTACTGAATATTTTGTGCTTCTGAATCACACACGCTCACTACTGTGGTGTCCACCTTGCCCTACTGCCCCTCCACCCCCACTCCATGTCAGTGATGACCGTGCCATGTCCTCTGTTCATTTTGGTTTGACTCAGGGTTGCATATATGTCTGATGCACAGTGCGGATAGATAAGACAGTCTTTCTCACTGTGTTGATTTTATGCATATTTATGACATAACAGGATTTTGAATGTTTTTCTAAATAATCATTTTGGAAGGCTTTTTTTCAGTTAGAATTTTAAGTCATGCATTCACACCAGTGATATTGCATTCCTGCTTATTGCTCCAGTTGTCAAATATAATTGCCCTGTTGATCGCTTTGTGTACAGTGGGCATCTGAACAACTTGATGCCAGTTATTGTATAGAATGCATAGCTGTATCTTGCAGATATCATACCTGTAAACCAGGAATGCCATTGGTAGACACCTCACACAGGTTCTGATTGAGTACATTTATGACTAACAGTATGCAGATAGTTTACCTTTTTACACATTTGTTCATATAATACAGGTTCAAAACTTAGCCTGACATTACTGCAGTTACAAGTTGTGTGCTTTGGGGCCGTCTCTGATGCTATCCATACACAGATATTACATGGTTAAGTAAAGTTTGTGGGCATTTGGATGGCATCACTTTTAATATTTGTATGTGCTTAGATTGTTATGTGTACTCCTTCACTGGTGAATGCGTGTGCTATTGTTTGCCTCTTATCTGGTGAGTGTGTGTGCTATTGTTTGCCTCTTATCTGGTGAGTGTGTGTGCTAACCTTTGAGTCTTGGGAAATGAGTGTGCGTGCTGTCCTTTGCTTCTTAGCCAGGACAAGGGCATATTTTGGATGCCTTTGTCTGCCAGCTCCCTCTGCAGCTGGAGAGTCTCTCTCAGAATCCTTGTCTGTATGTGCTGGAGGTGCTGGTCCTGCCTATGGTCCAGGAATGTGTGGTCCTGGTCTTTGCTGTCCCTGTTGCAGCTGTTTTCTCAAAATGATGTTGTGCAACATGGCACAGACTGTGAGATTTTCTGCACAGGTTCCTGGGTCATACTGCAGAGCACCCCCTGATATGTCTAGATAATGGAACCATGACTTTAGCAAGCCAAACACATGCTTTATGATGTTTCTGGTTTGACTGTAGGCATCATTGTATCCTTCTTTTGTGGGTGCGTGTACATTTCTGATTGGTGTCATAAGCCACAGTTCCAGTGCATAACCTGCATCATCCAGGAGATGGCCTTGTGGAACATCACCCCTAGCAAACCCTGTGTACAGCTGTGAGGTGTGCCACATGCATGTGTGAGTCATTGTGAGTCATGGTGACTGCCTGGATTGTCATGGTAACTGCTTGGGTTGTCATGGTAACTGCCTGGGTTGCCTGCACAGACATTGAGGATGATCCATCGGGCATTACAGACAACCTGACAGTTGACTTAGTGGATCTCTTCCTGTTGATGTATATCCTTCCCTGTTTACCAGGTGGGGCTTTTATTTCCATGTGAGTGGAGTCTATAGCCCCCCCAAGACTTCAGGGAAGTGTGTTACAGCCTCAGATTCCTGCATTGTTCTTGCTCAATCCTCTGGTATGTGTGGAAAATAGATGTACTCCTTTACATGTTCTAGCATAGCATTAAGACATTGATGCAATATTCTGGAGGTAGAGTGCTGTGACACCTCATATATCCCCTGTGAGTCTCTGGAATGTACCAGTAGCTGATATTCTTAATGCTACACATATCTTAGTTTCCAATGGTATAGGTACTCCTTGAATTCTCCCAGGTCTGAGGTGGAGCGGCAGAAGTTGTAGAGTTCCTGTAATGTTTCCCTATCAACCCCATATCACTCTAATATTTCAATATCATGCAGTCAATGATATGTTAAATGGGGTCTGAACACCCATCTTTTCCTTGGACGAGGTCTGTCAGCAGCAGCAGCATAGATTTGAGCCTTTTGCACATACACATGCAACAGAGTAGCAGCAGCCCCTAACATTGCTTTTTTTCCTAAGTGTGAAGGTGGCTGTATTCCATTGGGTTTTGGTATTCATGGCAAAGGGCTATACCATCTCTACGTGGTTACTTTGTAGTCGTCTGAACGGCTTCACCATCTTAGATTGGTTCATTAGCTGATTATACTTTCATTACTCATACTCTGCTGTTTACCTTTGTTAGGTGGCTGCATATGATGTGTAGGGCCATTTAATGACTACAGAATAGCATAATATTGTGTATGTGTGTGTGTCATGGCACAACGTTGCACACAATATCAGCACAGAGATCAGCCATTCATGGTTCCGGCCCCTTATCTTGTACTGGAATGGCTTACTGATAGAATATGTCCAATGTACTGCATAGATGTACATTTCAGTACATGCATACCCATATGTAGTGCATCGGTAGTGTTTGTTTTTGTGCATTGATAAATGTGACAAGTTAGAAGTCTGGAAGTGTAGGTAATCTCCAGTTTTATTATCTGACATTTTTCAGCTTGCAGCCAAAGCATTACTTACCCCGAGCAATAATAATTACCCCGAGCAATAGTAATTACCCCGAGCAATAATAGCAGTAAGTTCACTTCCTTCTCTGAATATTTGAGGGTAGTAATTGCAGTTTATCTCCATCAAAAAGTCTTCATATTTCTAACCAGAAAATTAAATTTGGTAGCTATTTTTAGAAGTGGTTTATGTTTCTCTGTCTATTTTTCCCAATGTTTTTGTATATTTCTTCTGGGTTTGTGTACTTCACTTTTTTGCACTGCATTATTCAATTCTGAATTATTCAAGCAAGCGTTTATGCACTCCTTTCCTTACATTTACACAAATGACTGATTTTTCTTTTTAATTTTTAAGTAGCTACAATCTCATTACAATCACAGATAATCTTTGCCCTGTGGATTATACATGTAACCATTCAGAAGTATATCTGGACAGCGCCAGGGTTCGCATAGTAGGAATATGTTGCTCTATATGATAAGAATTTGTCAGACTACTCCTAGTCAGTTGTCTTGAGACAGTATACCTCCCGACCTCTAAGAGCAAGAAATCTGGACAAAACTAAGAATAATGGTAAAAAATTATAATAATAATGGTGTGGTAAAAGGCTCAAAATCAAGAATACATATTAAATATGAAGGTCTCTCCAAATACCATTATATTGGGCAACTTCAACTACCCAAACATAGACTGGGAGCATTACTCTAGCTCCAACACCCTAGCCCAAAGGTTCCTAGAATTTATAAACTCAAATGCTATGGAACAACTTGTTACCACTCCCACAAGAGGGGAAAACATACTGGACCTGATCATCACCAACATGGGGACTCTATGCAGCAGACCAGAAGTGTATCCCTCACTGGTAAGATCAGACCATAAACTAATCTCACTGGATATTCACATCCCGACTCCACCCCCTGCCCTGAAAACCACAGTGAAAAACTTCTCTAAAGCAAATTTCACACTCCTCAAAACTGAGGTGGAATCCTTCAAAGCCCCCAGGCCTGTGGAAAATATGGCCAAGACCGCAGAATCCTTTATAAATGCATTCTATGAACACCTTCAGGAATGCATGGATCATGCAATCCCAAATAAAACCAAGACCCAATCCTCCAAAGGCAGAAGTCTTGTCTGGTGGACCCCAGCCATAAACAAACTATACAATGGAAGAAGGAAGCTACTACATGATAGAGCAAAATCCCAAAAAGGGAAAGCATCTCTGATTAGTATTAGAAAAAAACTACGGGCACTCATAAAATCGTCTAAGGCCAGCTTCAAGAGAAAAATTGCACAGGACACTAAGGATAATCACAAGGCTTTCTTTAGTTATGTTAGGAACCTGGGTAGGAATTCCCAGATATGCTCAGAATTAGTCCAAAATGACAAAAAATACACCAAACCCACAGACATTGCCAACATCCTAGCTGACAGGTTCAGTGCAAACCCCCCCCCCCCACCAAAAGGGCAAATATTTATCCCAGCAGAGTGCTGCCCCCCTGACATCTCAGATGCCCAGGTAAGAGCTGCCCTCTCCAAAGCAAAAAACACAGCATCAATGGGACCAGACAGTGTCCTGGGCTGCGTCCTACATGAACTCCAAGAAGAGCTAAACCCAAACGTAAAACTACTGTTCAATCTCAGCCTTACTACAGGATATGTACCCAAAGAGTGGCGTACAGCAACAGTGGTCCCTCTCCACAAAGGTGGTGCCTCAACGGATCCCGGAAACTATCACCCCATAAGCCTGACTAGCTTGGTCTGCAAAGCTATGGAAATGATCATCATGGACCTCATAAATAAAGATATTGGGGACCTACAGACACTGGATCCTACCCAGTTCAGCTTTGTTAAGGGCAGATCCTGCCCCTTAAACCTGGTTGATTTCTTTGAAACAGTCACCAAGGCCATTGACGAGGGGAAGGTGGTCCACACAGCCTACCTGGACCTCGCAAAAGCCTTCGATACAATACCCCACTTGGGCATTATAGATAAGCTCACCAGCTTAAATATAAACACCTATGTCACTAGATGGGTTGCAAACTGGCTCAAGGACAGAACCCACATGGTTAGAATTGCTGGAGCCATGTCAGACTCCAAACCAGTTACAAGTGGCATCCCACAAGGCTCAGTCCTGGGACCTCTCTTGTTCAGTATATATTTCTCGGAGGTACAGGCCAACATGGAAGGACTGTGGCTGACTAAGTTCACAGATGACTGCAAACTGGGCGCCATAATCGACTCTCCAGCTGACACAAGCATCCTCCAAAAGGGCCTCATAGAAACAGACAACTGGTGCCAGAGCCATGGTCTCAAGCTAAACACCAAAAAGTGTATAGTCATCCCCTTTGGCAAAAACAAAGTGCCCACAAATTACCACATAGGTGGTAATCCATTAAGTACAGAAGAAGTAATTAGGGACCTGGGGACCCAAGTTGATAGCAATCTCTCATTTGACAACCACGTGGCCAAAGTGGTTAGAAAAACATTTTATATAGCCCACCTAATCATGAAGAGATTCACATCTAGATCAGGGGAGGTCATCGTGCCTCTTTACTCATCCCTCATCAGGCCCATAATTGAGTACAATGCCCCTTTCAAGATGTACCTTACCAGACACCTGCAGCAACTGGAAAGACCTCAAAAGTACCTCACCAAGAGGATCATAGGGCTCAAACAGATGCCATATGCTGCCCGGTTAAAGAAACTCCAGCTCTACTCAGTGGCATAACACCTGCTCAGAGGCGATCTGTGCCTGATGTATAAAGCCATGTCCAACCCGGAATTAATGGACATGCTGCACCTCAGAAAATCCAAATCCCATCAAGCTACGCGCTCGAGAGACTTGAACCTCAGCACTGAAATAAATAGGACATGCTGGAGGGACAGATTCATAACCCAGAGACTCTCTTCACTCTGGAATAAAATCCCAGTCCAGGTTAGGCAGAGTCCCTCATTGACTCTCTTCAAGAGGAATCTTGATGAGTGGATGGGAGATCATAGGTTTACCCCGGGTATCACTTCTGTGTCACTGTTAGACAGAGGCACAGTATACTAACCTCGAAAAAGGGCATAGCAAAATTAATTTAAAATGGGTGGCGAAAGCCAAATACACTCTGGCTAGGCTTATAAATGCCCTAGGGCAGATAGCCTAGTATGAACCTATAAACCTAAATATTGCTCTTATAAACTCAGAAAGTTGCTAGAATAACATGGTTTTCATTAGAATGCATTCTCTGAATGATATTTAGTCCAAAACTCAAGTACATACCATTATTTAGTGACTTCAGTCTTCAAGGATTTCACAAAAAAACCCCCCACAAATTTTATGAGAAGCAGCCCAAAAGTATACTCAAAAATCTGGACATTTTGAAAAATCTAAACAGTTGAGAGGTGTGCAGGTCAGTATTGTCTCTTCAAATTGAATGTTATTACCTCTTCTGAAATGTTTCTTGCTTTTCTGACTCATTCTAATAACAACGGCTTCAAATGGGCAGAACTATAGATACATCCTTGCCAACTATTAATTTCCCTATGCTTTCCAGAATTAAGCAAGCCAGTTTTTTCTGCTCTCTCACACTCCATGCTTGCCTTCAGGACATCTAGTATAAGATCTCCCAGGGTCATTTCTTCATTTAGTGGTGTTACTGCTCCACATTCAAGCTTTTGCTTTATAGATACATTGTTTTGCACTGAATTTTAATTACCATAACTTATATCATTCCTCCAGTCTAGCAGTCCTTTGTTTATTTACTTTATTCAATGTTTGCTTGCTATGTGAGTGGGCTAGTGCAAGGACTTTCCAGCCACAACCCAGTCCAATAAGCAGAATACATAAATAAACAAACAAGCTTAACGTAAACAGAAACACAGAAGACATACAGCATGTAAACATTTAAGATAATGTAAGTAATTTAAACAATATAGAAATGAACATGTACAAAATATTGGGCATTGACTTTGGCAGTTACAATATGTAGGTTAGAGTGGTACTGAAAAAGAAGATTAATGATGGTCATTGTAAGTTACACTCATGTGTTTCCATTAGGTGGTCTTTTAATAGAGTTCTGAGTCCTGAGGTAAGATATTCTAGGTAGCGGGGATCATACCCCTCAACCTCTTAATGCAAGAAATCTGGACAAAGCCCAACAAAATGGAGGGGGGGGGCAAAGGCCCAAACTAGGGGCATAGTTTAAATATTGCCCTTATAAACTTAGAAAGTTGCTAGAGTAACAGGGTTTGCTTTAACATACATTTTCTTAAGGATTTGAAGTCTGAAACTCAAATGTGCATCATTATTTAGTGACTTCAGTCCTTAGATCATCATAGTGATTTGCCAGAAAACCACAATTTTTATGAGGAACAGAGCAAAAATATGAGCCAAAAATCTGGACATTCTGTGAAAATCTGGACAGTTGAGAGGTATGGTGAGGATTATTTTTGAGAAGGTTCTTGTGCTTGGCTTAATTCAGTGAAAGTCTGCTTAGCAAAATGCCGCTTTTACTCTAGTGGGAGTAGTTTATCCTTATTAGACACAGAGAAACGAAGGAAAATATTATTACAACATGAATGAACACTAAGATATGGTTAGGGATGCCTTTTTCCTATTTGTTATAGTTTCAAGAGATGTAGTATCTTGGCTGTTTGTTGTATTGGTGGGCAATGATTAAGTGACCTTCATCTTGGCAGGCTCTGAAAAGATACTACCATTACACACCAAGTTCTCAGCATAGACTTTTTATATCAACTTGGACTTATCCTTAAATTTCATTCTGACAATTTAGTCTTGTACAGGATGTGACGCCCGTGCCCAGGCCCAGCAATCAAGGAGCCTCAATCCTCACCACTAACACCAGAGAGAGCGTATCATATGAGACAAAAGGATGACAGATACACACAGTAAAGTGCAATTTCCCTTAAGAGCACAAAGAGATTACAGTCAGTCTGGGGCTGGTCGCTCCCTTGCTCCCAACGTCCCCAATAAGACTCCCCACTGGCACAGCTATATGGTCCAGATCTCAGCCTAGCTGGCAAGCTAAAACCTACAGTACCCTCTGTGTTCAACCAGTGCTTTGTGTCCCTGCCCAAGTAGCTGACACACACACACACACACACACACACACACACACACACACACACACACACTTAGAGATAAGTATTTATACAACTTCACAGACACTCCTGGGAAAGGTTCATAGGTTCATAGGTTCATACTAGGCTATCTGCCCAAGGGCATTTACAAGCCTAGCCCATCGTTTTGTGGCTTACGCCACCCCTTTAGTATGGGGAACTATACCCATTATTTTGCTGTGCCTCTGTCGAGCAGTGACACTGAGGTAATCCCTGGGGTATATCTGCGATCTCCCATCCATTGGTCAAGATTTCTCTTGAACAAGGCCAGCGAGGTGCTCTGCCTCACATGTACCGGATTTTGTTCCACAGCATAGGAGTCTTTGGGTGATGAATCTATCCCTCCAGCACGTCCTATTAATAGGGTTTAAGTCTCCGCCCTTGTGGCTCTGATGGATCTAGATTTTGAGGTGAAGCATATTCATCAAATCTGGGTTTGACATGGCCTTGTATGTTAGGCAAAGGTCACCTCTGAGCAAGCGGTAAGACTGAATAGAGCTGGAGTTATTTCAGTCGGGCAGCATAGGACATATTTTTGAGACCCTTTATCCTTTTGGTGAGGAACTTTGTGGCCTCTCCAGCTGCTGCAAGTGTCGGGTCAGATACATTCAATGGGGCATTGTACTCAATCATTGGTCTGATGAGTGATGAGTAAAGGGAGACTATGACCTCCCTTGATCTAGATGAGAATCCCTTCATGATAAGGTGGGCAATGTAGAAGGTCTTCCTAACTACTTTAGCTACATGGGTGTCGAATGACAGACTACTATCAACCTGGGTCCCCAGGTCCCTGATAACTTCTTCTGTGCTCAGTGGATTGCCACCTATTTGGTAGCTAGGGGTAACCTTGTTTTTCCCGAAGGGTATGACTGTGCATTTTTTGGCATTTAACTTTAGGCCGTGGCTCTGGCACCAGTTATCCGCTTCTGTGAGACCCTTCTGAAGGATATCTGTGTCAGATGTGTTTTCTACTATGGCCAGTTTGCAGTCATCTGCAAACTTTGTCAGCCATAACCCTCCTGTGTTTGCTTTTACTTGAAAAGTAGATGCCAAACAAGAGTGGGCCCAGGACTGAGCCCTGTGGGACACCACTTGTGACAGGCTTTGAGTCTGACATGGCCAGCAACTCTGACCCTGTGGGTTCTGTCACTCAGCCAGTTTGCAACCCATCTTGTGATGTATGGGTTAACATTTAAGCTGATGAGTTTTTCAATGATACCCGAGTGGGGTATTGTATCGAAGGCCTTAGCCAGATCGAGGTAGGCTGTATGGACTGCCTTTCCCTCATCAATGGCTTTGGTGACTGTTTCAAAAAGTCAACCAAGTTTAAAAGGCATGATCTGCCTTTGACAAAGCCAAACTGGGTTGGATCCAAAGTCTGCAAATTCCTATGTCTTTATTTATGAGGTCCATTATGATCCTCTCCATGGCTTTGCAGATAAGGCTTGTCAAGCTAATGGGCGGTAATTTCCAGGGTCGGTGGAGGCACCGCCTTTGTGAAGTGGGACCACAGTTGCAGTATCCAGAGGTAAGACTTTGATTAAACAGCTGTCCTAGCTGTGGGTTTAATTCCTCATTGAGTTCGTGGAGCACATCAGGTCCCATCGATGCTGTGTTTTTTGCTTTGGACAGAGCCGTTCTCACTTGGGCTGGAGATGTTTGGGGGCTGAAATCGTTTGGTATAGATATCTCTCCTTTTGGGGAGGGAGAAGTTTGCACTGAACCTGTCAGCCAGTATGTTGGCAATGTCTGTAGGATCAGTAATCTTCACATCATTTTGAACTAGTTCTGAGCATATCTGGGAGTTTCCTCCTAGGTTTCTAACATAGCTAAAGAAGGCCTTATGATTGTCTTTTGAGTCTTTAGCTATTTTTCTCTCAAACTTTGCTTTGGATGATTTTATGAGAGCTCTTAGTTTTTTACTTATAGTGATCAAGGGTGTCTTACCTTTTAAGGATTTTGCTCTATCTTGTAGTAGCTTCCTCCTTTTGTTGTAGAGTTTATTTATGGCTGGGGTCCACCAGACTGGTGGTACAAAGAGTCTTTGTTTTGCTTGGGATTGCCTTATCCATGCAGTCCTGCAGGTGCTGGTAGAAGACATTTGTAAGTGATTCAGCAGCTTGAGTACTGTTTTCCGCCGGCTCGGGGGCCTTAAAGGAGACCACACTAGTCTTTAGAAGTGTGAAGTCGGCTTTTGAGAAGTTCTTTACTGTGGTCTTTTTATTTCAGGTGGGGTGGGTTGAAGACCTCCAGCGAGATTAGTTTGTGATCTGATCTCACCAGTGAGGGGTATACTCGGTGTTGAACATTGTGCTCCCATGTTTGTGATGATGAGATCAAGTATGTTATCTCCTCTTGTGGGATGGTGACTAGTTGTTCCATGGCATTTGAGTTTATGAATTCCAGGAACTTTTGGGCTAGGGTGTTTGGGCTTGAGTAGTGTTCCCAGTCTATATTAGGGTAATTGAAGTCACCTAGTATGATGGTGTTTGGTGATACATTTATCCCCTCTAGTGTTTTCAGGAAGGCCATGTGAGGTTCCTGAGTTTGTGAGGGTGGCCTGTAACATGCTACAATTTGCAGAGCAGTCTTGCCTATGGTTAATTGCACCTGGATGGTCTCCGATGCATCATGCGTTGCCACCAGTCTTGAGGTGTGGGTGTCCTTGATGAATATGGATATTACCTCCTTTCTTGGTATTGTCCGGATTTTGGGATGATATGAGGTAAAACCTGATATCGCTGGGGTGCTCTCAGGAGCCTTGAACCAGGTTTCTGTCACAGCACAGACATCGATGTTCTCCATACTGAGAAGGGCCTCGCATTTTGAGATTTAGACTTCTGGCATTGAGCAGCATTACCCTTAGTTTTTTTTCCTTTTGTGTTCTAGGGTGGTAGGTTTAGAATTTGAGCCTTAAAAGGCACTATGGGGTGGCAAGAGCCTTTGCCAATATCCGAATCCCAGGGTGACAGGTGCAAGTCGTCCCTTAAGTAGCGATGGCTTGTCCAGCATGTCATCCCAGGCAGACAGATACTGGATCCCCTTTGAATGACACCAGTGTTTAAGCCAATTGTTAAAGCTGATCATCCAGCTGTGCCCCTTTACCCAGGCTATACGTTAGTAATTACTGCCACCACCAGCTAATAATTATCAGCTACCCAAAGGTCCTTAAAAGGGTGTCCAATTATTACTGTGCAATATTATTATCCAATAGTAGTGTAACTTAAGCAATCAAGGCTTATTGGAAGGGCTTATTACAGGATCACTTATAAGCATGCAATGTACTCTAGAGCTTAATTATCTCTACATAAACCAGCCACAGTTGAAAAGGGTTTAAAAATATTTAATAATAAATACTAAAAAGACAAGACAATACTACTACACCACAGTGCTATTCAAGAGTTCAGAGATCACACATAAACTTAAAATAATTCAGTAGTACAGTTCTGACATAACAGAAAAACACTTCGTCTAATCTTTATAGTCCTAGCTATTTCTACAAGAAAACACACTTCTAAGATAACTTACTTAAGACAACAGGCAGTGCTGTAGGTTGGATATCAAGACAAAAATGTTCAATAATCTCTGGTTTTCACTGTTTAAATTGAAACTGCAGTTCTGCTAAACATTACATCATGTTTTACACCTTCCTGGTTCTCAGGCCACACAGAAACTGCATTTACATCCTTTTACACTTACAGCAATAAAGGACATTCCACGTGTAAAGTCTGGTCATTAACTTCAGCCTTAAAACAATAGGCAGGAAGTCTTCATCTAGTTGGACTGGAGCTGACTTGTAAAACATCAATGACATTGATGAAATAATTTTAATTTCAAAGGAAATATTTGAAATGCTTGACTTAGTTTTCCTTACAGCAGATGGCAATTTTGCCACATTGTTGAAACAGCATTTCTTTACATTTAGGACACAAGCCTGTATTTTACATTTATATTTACAAATGCCAGAATTATGTATCAAATGCTATTTGGCTAGGCTGGCAGCCTTCACCCTTCTCTACCAGTCTTCACACAGGACCTTCCTTGCATGCTGTTTGTGACCTGCCAAATCTGGTTACAAATGCTGTGTCATCGATACAGAATGTGAAAAATCTCTATATAATAAGAGTGCAGTCATCCGGTGTGTGGAAAGCAGGGTATTTCACAGCCCTGATTCTGTAACAAGTGCTGATCTCTTCCTTGCCTGTGGTGTCAAGAATTAAATCCATTGCAGTCAGCATACCTCTCAACTGCTATGAATTTGGCCCTTGCTCCTAGAGTTACTGATGTTCCTCATAAAGCCAATCCTGTTTATGGGAACATACCTTAGTAAATAAATAAAATAAGCCTGTAGAAAGATTACATGCCATTAATTATGTATGACTTAGTATATGAACCCTTATTGTGAAACATTAGAAATCCCTCTTTTTTTTCTGAGCCTCTGCTATAATTTCTAAAGGCCAGTGCTATGTTTTTTAATGCTTAGAGATTGAGAGATATGGTAGTCAGGTACCTATCTTCATCTAGATATGCTAAGGCATATTTTGTCAAGGCACATAACAAACATAGGACTCTATGTAGCT
Organism: Protopterus annectens; assembly: GCF_019279795.1. NCBI lineage: Eukaryota > Metazoa > Chordata > Ceratodontiformes > Protopteridae > Protopterus > Protopterus annectens. The sequence continues at coordinate 1,362,731,500 of NC_056746.1, forward strand.
CTTCTGGTTCCAGAAGTCCACATAGCATCATTGCCACCTTTCTTAGACACAAGCACGACTGGTGAGGCCTCAGGGTTTCTTTGACCCCTTATCACTCTCAGCTCCAGTATCCATAGTTTTGTTCCTTCTGAAGCCGCTTGACATTTACAGCTATGTAGGAAACAGTTTGCATTGCAAGCATTTGTGTCCTGTATCTAAACACTGTCCTGACAATACTATAAATACCTCTTTCTAACAATGTTCTAAGTTACACCCAGAACTGTCATCCGAGGCTACTTTATATCAAAGAAATCATGGGGTGTCATTTCAGTTGTTTGTCAGTTAGTTGTGGATCCTCACTGAGGTGTGTTTGCAGT